>NW_008617024.1:14804-56071 GCF_000691845.1 Merops nubicus | reverse complement strand
CCCAGTAAAGCTTTGCTACAAGAGCAGCTCTTGTCAAATCTTTGCAGTTGCCCCTGTCTTTTTGTTTCCTTGCCTTTGTCACTGTTCATTTTCCAAAGAGGTTTTTAGTGTAATGCTTTTATTTGAGAAATATATTTGAATTTTTCTGGTACGCATCTTCTAAGGATAATGCAATCTTCTCATGCCCTCCTAGTCTGAAAGAACTGAAGAGGTGAGGGAAGTTAAATTACTAGCTTCTGCAGCTATTTCACCTGTTAATATAACTGTCCTTAAAAAATACGTGGACACAGAGCAGTCATTATTTGAGGGCAATACAGTGTACTTACCATGCTGTCTAGTTACTCCATGGAAAACCAGGGATTGGTACTGACAGTAAGAATCAGGGTATTTCTGAAGATCTAAAATAGCCTGGGTTCCTATTCTTTTCTATAAAATAGTTCACAGCATAACTTCAGCTGGAGAAGACTTCTGGAAAGTCACCATGTCCAAGCCCCTTTTCATTGTGAGACCAAACTTCTACATCAACTTGTGCTGTTTAGGATCAAATCCAGTTGAGTTTTGAACACTGCCTTCCAAGGGTGGAGGTTCACCAATATCTGCAGGGAACATCTTTTGGCAGTTTATGAATAGATGTGCAGCATATAATACAAGTTTCTTATGAAAATTTGATTGCTGGTTCAGATGTGCAGTTTCCTAATTTACATGCCTAAGAAGCTGTTAAGTGTCATTCTGTTGACTCTGATCATCCGGTTCTTTTGAAGCCTCATTTCCTACATGGCAGGGGAGGGAAGAGGAGAAAGGGTCCCCTTCTTTCCTCCGCTTGGTCTTTGGGTGACCTGATAATGAAGAAATGAGGATTTGTTATGCAGGCCTGCACTTTGTGTGCTTGCTCTCTCTAAATTACTGCTGGGTGTGAAATATTGATTTTGTTTGCTATTTACCCTGTGGGTATTTTCTGTGCTATTGCTAATCTTGATATTTTTAACTTTCCAATTAACTTCTGGTTTTCAATTTTAAAACTATGTGAGAACCTACAATTATAAACCTAATCTTATGTAACACAGACTAGTAAATTTGCTCAGGAGGCTGTGAAATTGAATCTGTACTGTTTTTATACTAACCAAGAGCAAACTAATGAATTGCCACAGCTTTAAGTATCTGTGCTTCTTTTCAAAATCATTTTCACGTTTCATCTCTGCTATATCAGCCTCACGCTGTACTTGGGTTTATGGCTTTCTCTTTACATTGATGGATATTTTAACTTTGTAATAGAACTTTTTAGGTCACAGTTTTCACTCTGACGTGGATGCCTTACTTGGTTGTAACACTGAATGTTGTAAGCAGCTTTTCCCTTAGTGCTAAGAGGCTGAAATTTAAGAATGGCATTTTACCTTAAAGCCAACACTAAAAATATCAGGTTGTTGCATATTAGTAGTCGCAGACTGATAACTGAAATAAAAATCAGCATGGCATTGGCTGCTACCTGTATAGAGAATTCCATTTTCTGCAAGGAAATTGAATACTAATTTCACTGAGTTTCAGATCTAGTTTCAGTGTAATTTAAACTTGACTAGTTTGAGGGAGTGTCAAAAGTTTCTTGGTTGAGAGGACTCTCCCTTCTGCCTTTTAGTTTATTTTTGATAACTTGCTACACTGAGTGGGTTTTTTTGTCTTTTCTTAATTTCATGGCTTTGGCAAGATTACTTTATTTTCTTTTCTTCTCCTCCCTCCTCCTTCTTTCAAAACGCTATTCCTAAGTTTGCCCAGTGTGGACTGTCAAATAGAGGGTAAAGTATCTTGGTTTTTTTATGCTGGTTTCCAAGCTAATCTGGATGATGGATTTTCTCACGTAGAACTGCTGTCATGATCTAGATGTTAATCTGTAGCAGAGTTTAAGGTTTGGCAAATGAATAAAGAATAATATCTCCTACAATCAGCAGATGGCTTTGAGTTTTAGGGTGTGCATGACACTGTGCACACAGCTTGACAGATGTATGAGCAAGTAATTCCTCTGTTCCATGCAAGTGTTCACACCTCTAAAGAGCCATCAATAAAGCTTTTAATATGTTGAGTCATTATCATACAAAAATAAAAAACTGTCTATTGACAGAGCAAATAATGTCAAAGAAAATGTTGCGCTAATACAGTTTTACAAATACACGTAGCCCATCATGCCCCATGGGAAGTGGCTTTTCCCCCGCTGGCTGATCTTTTCACACTCAGACTCTTGGAGATTCTCAGCAGTCAAAAGAGCACAGTTGGTGGTTTCAGAAAAGTTTGAAGTGAAGATGTCGTATTTTAAATCATGGGGGAAAGTATTGGCTGGGAAGAAGGTCTTGTCACTGCTGTGATGTTCTCAGGATTGTTTCTGTTATAACTGATGCTTGTTCTTTATCCTTCATGGGGTTTTTCCTCCTGTATATCTAACTTGCATGGTACCATTTTTTTAAGCTGGGAATGCTTCAATATTTGTTTTGCAATTGCATTTCATTAAGGGTATTATACAAATAAACATTAGATGTGTTTACATAGCATATGTGCTATGAAGTCAGAAATAATCAGTTTAAGAATCCTGTCCTCTCCTTTAATTAAAGATGTGGTAACCCAGTGGGAGTTGGTTCAGGTCTCTAAAAACAAGGTTTATCAGTTTAAAAGTTGGGATTATGCTACATGCAGAAGTGTGCTTTGAGTCTTCTGTTTCTAAGGGAAACAAACAGGCAAGCAAGGAAATATAAAAGAAACAATTCTTACGGCACTCATACTTTGCCCTTGTTAGAATATATGCAAAAAAATAGAAGAAACCAAATACAGAGATAAGGATGCAAATCATTATAATTGTAAAGGAACTAGGTCAACCAGGAATAATAATTTTGAATTCCTCAGCTCAAAGGTCCGTATTTAGCTAAGGAGATGTGAGTTGGATAATACTGTCTGAAATGTGAAAAGTGTAGTCATTCAATTTGGTATGGTTTTGTCTTTCTCAAATGAAATGTAAGGATATGGAATCACATGGCAGTCTTCAGCAAAAACTTGAGTTCTCCTTCAAATTTTCCAGAGAAACTTGAGTGTCATTTGAGGGGGTTTGTTCAATCATAAGTAAGGAAAAATGCCTCTGGTGTGTGATGGTGGCACCCCCACTGGAAATGTCTGGCCATATACTGTTAGTGATTTAGCTGCAAGTGGAAGACAAATGTGTTCAGCTGTGTGCCTGTGTTTGCACAGGGCAGGATGAGGCAAGGCAGCATTTTATTGGTCAGTTGGCAGCAAAATGGTATTTTTGTTATATTTTATCCTCCTCTGAAATTCTAACTACATACTTGATTTTTTTTTTTTTCCACCTAGGGTGTGGATTCAGGATTTGTTCCCAGTGTTCATGATTTCGACAAGAAACTTACTGAGGCTGATGCTTACTTACAGATCTTGATAGACCAATTGAAGGTATGGTAACTAACTGGTGTGTTTACTGTGCTGGGAATCTGCTTGGCAGCATGGATTTCAAGGTCTGGTTGAAAGGAAGTTCAACAGAGGGAGAGAGTCATGTTTGTGCTTGACATGTGGTCTAGTAAATGTGGGATGCAGAGAGAGCTCATCTGGCTGAGCTGACTGTGAGCTGGGGAAAACCTTTTTTATATATCAAGTCTGATGATGGTAGAATTTTATGTTCTTTCTCCCTAGCTGAGGATGTTCCATAGCTTCTAACTACTTCTGAAATAAAGCTTTAAGTAGTGCAGAAGTAGAAAAGGAGTATAAAAAAATAAAAGTTATAAGCTGAGGGGTGAAATAAGGTGAAAATGGTTTTCTCTTAGAATGGATCTTGGGGTTGCTAAAATAGAATCAGAAAATCAGGGTAACTCAGATTTTATAGAACAGTTTCCAATGGCTGAAACACTTTGTGTATATATAGAGCTTCATGGAAATGACAGAGATTACCCAAGTTTACTTTTAAAATGTAATTAAGTCATTGTCTTGCTCATAGCACTTAAAAATTTATCTCGAGGAAATTTTGTCAAGTGATATATAACTACAGTTGCAGGTACTTTCAGACTTTGTTGCAGTAGTGTTGGACAATATGTTCTTTGTCCTTGAGTGAAAACTTACAGTAAAAAATTTTGTACAAATACAATTCTTTTACGCTTTGTATATGTATTTTAAGAGTTAATGGGAAGGTGAGGAGCAATGAGGTCATACCTCTCAGTACTCACCTTATGGAGAAAAACAGTTTTTGCTGCTGGTTAGGACACTTTTTCTCATGACTCATCAGGTTAAACTTGCTGTTAAGATGACTTCAGTTCTGCTGGTTAGGATTTTTTATTTTTCCTGATACAATGGGTAAGTTGTGCATGTGGGATATTCAGCAAAAATTCAGCTGCAGGGGAGGGCGGAGAGGGGAAAGAGAATACCAACAAAAATGAAGGGTAAGTAAAAGATGCAAACAAAATCCAGTGCTAAACTGCAACGACTTGATCAGGAGTTAGCTTTGGCTCCTGCTCTGGAGCCATCTAGCAGGCATCACTGAAGGAGGAAGGTATTTCCATCTTTGCACCTTCCAGTTGTTATCTCAGGCCAGCTAGAGGAAGGGGGGGGGGGTATGGGAATTAGTAGATAATGAAAGAAGAGTGAATTTGACCATGGACAGAGACAAAGACTACAGTCACTTATTTCAGAACCAGAAATCAGCCCTCAAGGGAAAAGGGTTCATGTGTAGATTTTGGGCAGGCAGTGGAGTGAAGAACTGGAGCTCACCTACTAAAGATTACAGCCTTTTTTCTGCACCAGGCTGGATGTGATGAGCTTCTGAGCATTACCTTTAATCTTTTTCTTCCTTGAAAAACACATACTTACTGGTTATTTGTATGTGCATTGTAGAGTGCTTCTGTGGAAAGTTTTTAACTGTTTCACCTGGTGTTAAATACACATGCAATCTTTTCAGTCAGAAATTGTTCCACTTTCCTTAGCTGCATCTCATATTCCACTTTTAAGGAAGCAAATAGAAGTTAATGCTGGAATATCACTTATGTATCTTTGCAAAAGCTGTGCTTACAAATTTTACAAATTTTTGAATCGTGTAGCTGAGTAACAAGGCTGCTGGAAGTGTTGAGGCTGTTTTGACAAGCATTCTGTATGCTACAAAAGTCTTTGCTGAATTAAAAAAATAGGCAGTTTGAGGTGTTCTGATGTCACTTATTACTTAACCTCACCTTTTTGTTCAAACCATGGCAGAACTAGACAGCATCTGAGATTTGGTCTCTTGCAGGATGGGATAATGTGAGAAATTAATTGCAAATTTGTTATATGACAAATGCTGTAAAGATGTTACGTAAAAGCTGCTTTAGGACATAATACTAAGGTCATATAACGTAAGTACTTACTAAATGCTTTTGGATTTTAAATGTCAGTATTTGATATTATATGAAAAAATAACACTTGCAGTATTTTTACAAATATCTTTTTCTTTTAGCTCTTTGATGAAAAACTCCAGAACTGCAAAGATGATGAACAGAGAAAAGCAAGTACATTTTGTCTTACATACTGCTCATTTTGCTTAATTAGGTGATTTAGTGCGTCAGTTTGCTTTAGTCTGTAGAAATTTAAAGTACAGTTCAAATTTGTCAAACTGTCAAAACCACTGAAATCAATTTGAATAACTGATAACTTTATTTGAGTTGTGAATAGATTGGAAACAGAATTTTTGGTAGTACTGGGTGTCATAACATTACGAAAGTTTTCAGTCTGGATGAAAATGATTACTCCTGTTATCCAGCTGTCTGAAGCATTTTTAACTTAAATTTGCTATTTTTTAATCTTTAAGAAGAATAAGTATCTAATGTTTGTAGGAATAGCAAAGCTATTCTGAAGGAAAAAAAGACAAAAACGCTAAGAAACATGTATTTCACCTAATCAATCTGCATCCTGTGTAGCTTTCTGACTAGCATGCCACATCTTAGAAGTCTGAGAATAACATGCATTCACCATAGATGAAGATGCCAAAAATGTAACTTTCTATGTGGGAGGCAATGCTTTTTTAGCAAGGCTGTAATTCACTGAAGTGTTGTTTATTTTTTGCATCCTCTCCTATTTCCAAGTCAGGTTTGTAGGTTAGAGTTTAATCACTGTGGTTAAGAAATGCTAGCACTCACTTCTGGTGGTGTGGGTTTAGGCATTGAGTAGCCTGCTGGGTTTGGATGTGAATTTGTGTGGTGTGGAGGAGAAATTTAACACTTCCTTATGAAGGATTTATTAGTAAGGAGTTGCTTTTGTTTTCAGCAAATGCAGTAATTTCAATGTCATAGTGGTGTATTTCATCCTCCTTCCCTCCTTCTCCCTCAGTTTCAACGGTAAAAAACAAACTGATGTTCTCTTGGTGTTTGGTTGCAGTTTTGCAAAAAGTTTGATGCTTTCCGTGATTAGTTCACTTCTTCATTATGAATGTGACCTTTCACATGTTATCCATCTTGTTTGATGTGTTGTGTGGCATCTTAGAGACTTCACCAGTGATGGTCTTTCTGGATTTCTTTTGCATGCACAGGCTTCTAAAATAACTTTGAAATACAAGTGTTCTCTGCATAAGCATGTTTCATCTGTAGACAACTGACCAAAGGAGTAAGATCTAAGGATTTTGCATTTCTCCTTTGGGGTGTCTTACTGGGTAGAGAATTCTCCTTCAGTTTTGACCTCCCTCCAGATGCTACTTTGCAGATCAGGCAGTACTGCTTGTTTTTCCCCGTGACAACGCTTCTAATCCCTGGAGACTTTCCACATGTTGTGCTGATTTCTTTCTTCATCTCTGCAAGGTATCTATGGAACACACAGATTGGCTTTACAGAGAAAGCAGGAGGTCTGTTTAGAAGAGGTCAGCATCCACTGCTTTGAAATCTTGATGAGCATTGCTATTCCTATAGATTCCATTTATTCTCTATTAAAAATGAAAAAGACTTGCCAAAGTACTTTTTCATCATGTCTCTTCCTGTACTAAAGCAGCTAAGAGTTTTTTTTTTTATACTGTATTTAGCAGTTTTCCTATTTGCTTATGGAAGCATGGTTCAGCTGTCAGATTACGAGCTAGGGTTCAGGTTAATTTCACCCAGGCCATAGTTTTTTTTTTTTTTCATCTGAGGAAACAAGACTTGGTTATTTGAGTGTTATGTGCTTCCCAACTAGTTGGGTGCTCTTTTATTCAACTGTTTATGGCCCCACATGTCAAACCTGATCTTTTGTTTTTGCAAGTGTACAGGGTATTGGATGGACTGGGTTTTAGGTAACTAGAATATTTGGTCTTGTGAAGATAACAGTATAGGACATAGGTGTTCCAAGATGCTTTGATATCTCTTGGGTATCTTCTTGCTGAGACATGATAGTCTGTTGAACTGGGAAGATGGCAGTGCAGATGTAGACGATGAATTTTGAAGACTGAGAAATACTGTGATTTTCACAAATTGCCTATGTTACATCAGTACTCCTGGCAGAACTACAACTAGCACTGTGTGGTGGGATCATACTGTCTTGCAAACATACTAGAATGAGCAGAGCTGCCAGTTTTGCTGAATCTGCTGATGGAGCACAATACATGTGTCTGATTGCGTAGGTATGTGACCTGAGGGTACTGCTGTTTCAAGGTGAATGCAAGATGGAACCTTGCTTTCTTATGGTGTTGGTAGCATTATTGGTGAGAACTCAGAACTTCTCTGTTGTTTTATGAAACTATCTTGATAACACGTATCTAGAAGAATAAATCTCTAAGTGTTCAACAGCATCAGAATAGTGGAGAGGTATGTGTTTGTCGGGCAGGAGCAAAGCTGCCACGACTTAAGATTTTGCAGAGGGTAGCCTGCTTTAAGCTATTTGGTTCACAAGAAGTACTTTTTGTGAAGTAAATCCAAGGCTGAGCACATGGATTTGGGTTGCACTTCACTAATTCTGACCACAGGTCGGCTTCCCCTCTGCCTCTGCTGCCTCTTTTTGCTGCATGAGCTGATCCCTCTGTAGTCACATGATTGTTCAATGAGGAAAAAAAAAAAAAAATCAGTGAAATAAGATTAGCTTTCTGTTGGATCACCAGTAGCTTCATAAAAAATCAGATGTTAAGGAGGTGCAGCAAGTGAATGGAGTAGTTTCAGCAGCAGCCTGCAGTTTTATTATGTTAGATATAGCAGTGTGGCTGCACTCTGCAAATGTAAGTCTGCAGGTAATTGATGTTTCATTTGAAAATGCATATTCATTACCTAAAACTAGGGAATCTGTCTTATTAAAATTTATATCATAATTGGTGTTCAGAGAGTAGGGATGTTGAAGAGAGATAGCTTTTGGTAGTAAATTTACTCTTTGATTTTATTCTTATTGGTAATGTTTTTTTTATATCCAAATACCTCTTTTTACCTGATTATTATTTTGCTTACAAGTTTGTATTTCCTCGTTCTCTATATTGTTTACTTTAATGCAAGTTTAAATAAAAGATAAGAATAAAGTTACAGGGATTGTAGCAGTGTAGTCCTGTACAATTTATGAGATACAAGCCTCCTCCTAACTTCTTCTCCAAACCAACCACTCCTGTAAGCATGCCAGTTCTGTAGTGATCATTGACTTGTTTTTTCTCTCCCCAGTGTCATGTGTATAGTGTGTTTGTATAGGATCTTACAGAGGGAGAGTTCACAAACTTTATTTTATGCCTACTCTAGATCACCATTCTAGAATAACACATTGCTCATCAAAATCCAGAGAATTCCATATCAACATCTTCTTAGCCCTAAAGAACGAGGCCAGTGCTCTTTAGAAGGGTCTTCCCAGGGACTGAGTCTGGCTGACTTGCCCCTGTTGTTCTCATAATCTTGTGTGCATAGGAAGAAGACAATATTCCAGTTCTGTGTGCTGTGTTCGTGCAAGGTGACCACACAACACGAAGGTGAAAAATACTGGATTAATGCATGCTCTTACTGCTTAAGTTGTACAGCTCACAAAGAATTCAGTTTCATAGAGGAGAAAGTTCTGATTGTATAATTTGTGGATAGGCCTTGGAAACCAGGTGTCCTGAGGTTTGTCTTGTCTCAGAGTTTTTGTGATCTTGGACAAATTACTCTTTCGTTTGTACCTGTGCGTAAGAATAGCGGTGCCTTAGTCTCTTGGGGGTAGGGGGAAAAGAGTGTGACTGAATTGTGTTCTGTGGCCTGACATCACTTTCAGGTTTTCAGCAAAGACAGTATCAGTGAAGGGAATGAGATAACAGTTTATTTGGTGTGTAAATACTTCTTCTTTGGGGAAGAAATAAGTAAAGAATAATCAAAACTACTGAGGACTCTGTACAACTGCCAACGTATCTTTGAGATGGATTTCCTTCAGTCACATAATCTTTCATCTGACAAGATCAGTATGTTTGGGTATATTGCCTATTTGATTTTGGTGCTAAAATGCTCAGAACTTTGCTGCTGTGATGTTAATTTTTTTTTTTTTTTCAGTATGTGTTGCTAAAGTTTGGACTGAAAGTATAGTAGATACATGAAAAGCAAAAACAAAGGAATTCTTAGCTGTTGGCTTGTTTCTCTGGTATCAACAGAACTTAATACGATGTAATTTTGTGTTAGAACAACCCTGATTTCTTAGATCAGCATGCTTAAGTCTTCTCAGTGGAAGAGGCTGAGTGCTGTTTGGCCTCCTTTTGCTAGGTAATGATGGAGAAAATGCATAGCATCTGTATGGAACAGAGTGTAACTGAAAAAAAAAAAATCAGCTATTGGTTAGGAAGTTGTCACTGCATTTGTTTTGTTTTTAATCCACAAGCTGAGACTATTCATTCCTGTAGATATACACATCTTACAGTGTAAAATTTGGCTTGCAGTGCTGGGGGGGGGGAAATTCCTTACACACTTGGATTATTTGACAATAAAAAGGCTGTGACTCTAGTCACATGAGACACTCATATTAATCAAAATGAAGAGGTCCTTTTATTGAATTAGATGTTCAGTGCTGAGTGCAATTTAATAATGTTCCCTCTGCAGACAGACACAAGGACATCAACAGGATGCATATGCTTCTTAGATAGGTCATGCTTATGCGTGAAATGGCAGGCAGGTGCCTTTTGCATGCCTAAAGTACAGTTCGTACAGGAAATCTTCATGAACCAGTGTTTCCATATAAAATTAAGTAGGGAGATTTTTGGATGCACTTTCACTGGAGGCTTAGAAAGATCAAGAAAATGTGTGCACTGTTATATTCTGTGATTTTTTTTAAAACCATGATAAACTGTGTATGCTTATTATACGTGGGTGATGGTAATTTCAAGTAATATTGATCACTGAAAAGTGCATTCAGTATACTGTATAAGGGTGCAGATTAAACTTAGAGTGGATCTTCATACTGCATTTCATTTTTGTTGATGTGATGCAAAACTGAGGTGTAGACTTTGATGGGTAAATCCATATAATGTCACATCTCAGAAACTCCTCGCCTTGTCGTCTTTGATCTTTAATTATCGTTTTGCCTTCTGTCTTGTCAATTACAAAATGAAAATTGTGTTCACATACAGAAATAATCTTTAACATGTTGGTTGCCATTTTTCCTCCCTCAATTTAAGATTAAAATGTAGTGTTTGTGCAGTATTTACTATTAGATGCTGGGAATTCTGTCTTTAACCACACTATTTTGATTTTTCTTTTACAGAAAATTGAAGGTCTCAAAGAAACAACCAGTGTAAGTGTCTTTAATTTTTATATCTATTATATAATGATTCTGAAATTCACCATACTTTCTCAGGGAACTTTTTTAAAGCTTTTTACAGAAAAGTGGGAATCTGTATTAGGTCCAACATGGTAGAGGCAGCCAGGTCCTGTATTCAGATTTATGTCTAGCACCTTAGAATCATAAGATCGTAGAACAATTGAGATTGGAAGGGACCTCGTAATGTCTGCAGTCCAACCCCATGCTCAGACAGCTAGAGCAGGTTGCCCAGGAGCAGATCTAGTTGGGTTTTGCGTAAATCCAAGGATGGAGGATCTACAACCCGTTTAGGCAACCTGTTCTAGTGTTCGATTATCCCTAGAGTAAAGAAGTGTTTGCTTAGTGTAAGGTGAATTTCCTGTATTTCAATTTGTGGCCACTGCCTGTTGTCCTGTCACTGGGCACCACTGGGAAGTCTAGCCCCGTCTGCTTTACCCTCTGCCATCCCAGTCAGGTACTGATGCTCATCACTAAGGTCTCCCCGGAGCCTTTTCTTCTCCAAACAAGCTCAGCTCTCTCAGCCTCTCTTCACATGGTCCTTTACATGATGCAACGCTCTGAAAGTTTGAAGGTGACCTCCATTTCCCCTTAACAGCCTGTGTTGTATGTCAGTTTTGGAAACTTTGGGTTTCTACTGCTATGCTTTTATCTCTGGAAATAAAAAAAGGGGGTGGAGGAAGGAAAAGTAGGAGTTCTACTGAAGTGAGTGTCCCATTTATTTCTCACCCAATATTTCAGTTCTGTAAAACTAATTAAAATACCTGTAAATACAAAGTACTATGGGATAGTAATACAAGATTTTTGTTTTGTTACTTTTGTCTTCCTAGAGCATGGTAGAATCAATAAAACACTGCATTGTGTTGCTACAGATCGCTAAAGTAAGTACACTGTAAACTATTTTGATTTTTAATTATACAGCATTAATCTGTGTGAAAACAGCTGAAATATAAAAGTGCCTTCTATATGATCCAGAATGTGTGTGTGTATATATATATATATATATATATATATATGTATTAAAAAATTCATGTAAGCTGATTTATGCTGCTGTTTTAATGAAGTTTCTGAAATACTGAGTTCCACAGCAGACAGTCCTGTTAATGTTTGTGACAAGAGTCACACTGAGGACGTTGCTTTTCTCTTGAGATAAACTGTCCTTTGCAGAGTTTTCAATTAGCTATATAAGGGTGGCAGAATAGAAACGTCACAAAACTCTTCTGTATGCTTCATTTAAGCATGTGACTAACAAATAGAAAAAGGGAAAATTGTGATGTTAATAATCTAAACTGGTTTGGCAAGGTTTGTCACAAGTCTGAAGTTCACAATGGTGTGGCAATTCTTGAAGTAAGAATTGTATTATTTGAGAATGCAATATGCATAATGCACTTAAACTTCACTTTGTTGTATTTTTTAAAATTTAGTGAGATGTGGGTTTACTATTCTTTTTGGTCAGTACTCTATCTAGGAGATGTTAATTATGAGCTGCTGGTTTCTACCTTGTAATTGAAGTGAAGAAAGAGGATGTTTCCCAAAGAAAATAATGTATGGTTTTCCATGATTTAATACTGAATTTAATCAGAACACATTCTGATTTTTTTTTTTTTCAGAGATAGGTGTAGATTCTTCAAATTTATTTTTTTCTGTACTCTATATCAACTTTTTTTTGTGTGCCTTTCAAATACAATACTACTGTTGAGCTTCATTCTAGATGCTGATACATTGTATAAAATTTTGAGGCCAATGAAAGTGCAAGCATTTGGAACCTGCCAGGATCAGAAGTCATTCACTAAAATAGGGCTTAGTGCATATTTTGTGAAATTCACATTTTGTTTCAGTAGCTTAAAACTTCTGAAGAAAGTTTGTTAGTTAACGGGTTTATACTAAACCAAAAATATTTTACAAGTAGTACAGTGCATTGCAATAGTTTTGTGCCACATGAATCTAAAGCTAGAACAATTTGTTTAACGTACAGTGATACTATTTGAATTCTTCACTGTAGTAACAGCAAGAAAAGCCTCGTTAGTAAGTAATAATTTGCTGTGATTTAGTACTGGGTATGTTTAGAATGGTTTTAGTGCAGTGAAACCAGTAGGCTGTATGCCACTTTGGGGGATGTGGTGGAGTCAATTAGAGATACCGCAGATGACAGTACAGTGGTTTTCTTGCACAGCTGCATGTGCCTCTCTGGATTGTAGAAACTGTGTGCAACCAATGACTTGCTCGTTTAAATGTTATATAAATGTATTTAGTGGTTGTTATTTTCAGAGAGGTTTAATTCCTATGAAATTTTGCTCTTTTTTTAAAAAAAAGCTCTGCTATGCAATTAGCAAATCTGAAAGAGCAAGACTGTAGTCTGCTTTTCAGGTTCTTGATCAAAGCTGGTAGTAGGTGTCTGACTTAGCTCTCTTGACAAGTTTCTTTCAAATTCCATTTCTGCTATGTGTAGTTTTATTGGGGGAGAGACAAATATCATTGCTTGTCTTGCGCTGAGGCTAAGCATATTTTGAAGTCGGTTAGGTGGGTTGCTGATAATGGCCAAAACTGAACTTACAGTGACAGTTGCAGTCATTTTTGATCAGGTTCAGTGCTCTCCTGTGCCAGCTACCATATAAGCATGTGAGTAGATCGAATTTGGGCCCCCCAAAGATGCTAAGACTTGCTTTCTGTTATATTAAATGAAACCTTGAAGTCCTCTGTTCAGTACCAGTAATTATTAACCAGTGTTAATAGATGGGTTTATCCGTTGGAGAGTGGGGGTTTTTGCTGATTGGTTTGTTTGGTTGGTTGGTTGGTTGGTTTTTTTTATTTTGCTAAACCATATCTAAACCTCTTGTATAGCTATTGAAGTTACAGTGGTTTAAGTGAGTGGTTTGTGCACATCTAATTGGGAGAAGCTGAACCACATAGAGTGAAAAATACCCTCTATAAATTTTCCTGCATCTTAATAACCTTTTTTCTACTTCATCTCTTCATCTTCTTCCTCTGCCTCTATATTAGGCAACTATATATAAACTGTTTGTATCCTGACTGTGGGATTGTAGGAAATGAAGAATACAGAGGGTTGTTGTTGTTTTTTTTTTTTTTTTTTTTTTACAGTTCTGTAAGTTGCATATTAAGTGTTATATATGTAAAAATATGTGCCTGACTGGCAGCTTTTTGTTCTCCAGTACCTTTGAAAATTCTGCAGCATTTTTTACCCAAAGCTGTAAGGCAGATATGGCTGCTGACTTACACTGCTGAAAATAAAACATATTAACACTACCCCAGCTCCCTATTTTTACTTCTCCAATGTCTTTCTCACTAGGAGACAGACTTCTGGTTATTTGCAGTACCTTAAAAACTTCATTGCTTCTCTGTGTCCTCAGAATGATCTCTGTTTCAAACAGAGAAACATTTATTGTATGGACAATTTTGGTACATTGAGGCAAGCCTGCTTTTTAGTGTTTTTGTGCATGTGTTTTTGTTTGTTTGGGTGTTTTTGTGTGCATTTTTTTTTTTGGGGGGGGTGTTGCTTGTTTGGGGCTTTTTTATAGTTGTTTGTTAAGGTGAGCTGTTTCATCAGCTCTTAAAATAACCTGTGTTAGGACTTGGACAGTTAAACTTTCACTAAACTTACTGGTAAGTACAAGTTTGTAATCATGCTACTTGGACTGGGGGTGACCCAAGGCTTTATCAAACTATGAAGTAAATTCCAGCTAAATAGGAATATATTATAATATATACATCACTTATCAAAAAGTAATCAAAATAAACCTAGTGGGATGGGTATGTGGAGCACTTGGCTTGTGTTGTCCTCTTTGCCTGTATGGCAGTTGAAGATGTCCAGCTTGGCTGATGTGTGTGTGGTAAAATATGTAACAGTCTGTCAGTGATTTGGTAAACTACAGTCTTAGAAATACGTATTATATATTTTATGAAATAGCTTTTATAATTCAGATATTTAGTTTTGCATCCTTTGCCTTACTCTTTTCACTTCATCATTTCTGGTCAGTCTTGCTTGCTGAGTTTTGTGGCACTTGCACCTTACTTACCCCATCAACACGCCACGTTGCTGAGATAGGAGAGCAACCTTCGGTACAAATGCAGCATCTTCCTGGTTTATTTCTTCGGTCTTAGAAATTTCGTATGTAGAAAAAGAATATATTCGAGCTCCAGGGTTATTCTGTCATGTTTATACGTTTGCAACCCAATGGAACTCATTGCCCTTAGTGTCATCTGTCATGGAAAGCCTTGCTTCAGACATGTCCACCAGGAGACATGAAATTTGAGCATCCTATTGCCAACTATATAAACTCAGGAAAAATGTATGAAGTGTCAAAACACAAGTGTGTGCCAACTTTCTTAATACTGTTGACACCTTTTGTTTTTTCTTGTTCTTCTTGACTGGAAGTCTGGGGAAATACTCTAACGACAGGTCTTAAGGTCTATACTGAACCCAGTTAGGGATTGATATACTGGCTCACATGAGCTTTGCAGCAGAAGTGAAGTGATTTGGCTCAGTGTTCAGTAGAATCTACACTGTTGCTGGTACTGTTTTAATACCATGCTAACTGTAGATCTTCGTTAATTTGTCTGTTGCTAGTGCACTTTCCCCTGATGACAGTTTTATTCTGTGCATTGCCTGTGCTTTCACATATGCTTCTAGGCACAAAAAAAAAAAAAAAAAAAAGCTAATAACATTTCGCCTATAAAGATGCTTCTGCCTTTCAAAGCAGGGTGCTTCTGAAAACTTGATCTGTGTGTTAATCCCAGCTCCTCAGAAACTGAGAACTTCATGTCTTTCTGTTTTCAGGGGCTCATTGGTGCTGCAGACCATGTTTTGAGGAGCTTTTAGCTATTTGGGAAGAACCTATATTGTAAAGTGTAATTCTGTTCTTGCAGTGTAGAAAGGATATTTTTAAAAATTATTCAAACTTGTGTGGACAGATCATCACAAAATGCTCATCTATGCAGTGACTATGCATAGAATTGTTTCTTCTAAGTTTAATTATGGTATCACATGACAAGGAACATTTTATGGCTGAAAATGTAAACATTCTTGAGAGAAACTTGCTGTTCTCACTTGACACAGAACTAATAAGTCATCCAAGATTGTTGTGTTGATATTTGTAACATTTTTTCCTTAAGGACCAAAATAATGAGGAGAAGCACGCAGATGGACTTATAGTAAGTTTAAATCTAATCTTTATCTCCCTTTATTTCTGCAGAACATGTGAACAGAGACCTGAATTTCCACTCATTTTGCAACATACTTCTTTCTTTCTCTGATTTACTGCTTCAAGTGTCTTGTTAAAATTACTGTTGAGTCATTAGCTTCTGATGTTGGCTAACACCCTTGCTTTTAGAAAATCTAGTGATCAGTTTTTTATCCTGAGTGTCTTAAATGGCTGTGTTGTGACTGAACACTTAGATAAAAATCTGCCATGTGAACAGATGAAAGGGAAATTACTGGAATAGAAGTAGTTTTGTGTTCCATCCAAGGTATCTGTATGTATAATCAGCTATCCCTGTGCTTTAAGTAGTTTGTCTTTTCTACAGTGCTGCTCATTTAATGCAAAGTTGTATTATGTCTATTTAAGCAATGTTGCTTCTTTAATATAACTTCTGCATTTTTAATGTAACTTCTGTCATCTTTGGTTTCGGTCCCATGTGACTTCTCTTTCTTTGTTCTCTTTTTGTCACTTGAGTACATTTCAGATACTTTTAATAGGAGGTTGGTTTCGGTAAAATGTAACTCTAAAAATCATAGTGTGTTTTCATAACTGCTGACAATAGTTCCCAAGCTCTATTTGTCTTTCCATTATATACAGCTTTAGCAGTATGATTTTCTGGTAATAACTTCAGAGTAAAGATGCACGTACAGATTTTAATTTCATCCTTTTCATAAATGAGGTGAAGGATTACCCTGTGGATAGTCACATAACTCAGGCCTTAGTTCTGTTACATGCCCTGGAGAAGGGAGGTTGTGCAGCTGGGCACTGCCACAGCCAGAGGTGGTGAGCACATCAGATCTGCAACTCAGAAACTGTGTATAGCTACTACAGCTTGCTGTAGTCTGAATTTGGTTAGCCACTGTTCTAATTATCTGTGGGCTGGCTTATTCTGGGGAGAAAAAAAAAGCATTTCTATACCAGTATATTAACTGATGCATCAGTGATTGTGAAGACTGAAATTTTGATGCTATTGAGGCCAACATTAGCTTGGGCTAAAGGTCAGGATTTAACTTTAAACTTAGGCAGGAGTATGATCAATGTTTGATACCATGGTGTGATGACAGTCTCCTTGTTTCTGTGTGGTTGGTTTTAAGTTGTTATTAGACTCAGACTAGGAAACTTTGATGTCTGCCTTCATCTGTTTCTACACCATGATGGCATACCCCAAAATACCAAACAAGCAACCCCAGTTCATGTTGCAGGGTGGAGATTTGTTTAAGGGTAAGGTTACAATCCCGCCTACAAACCCAGAGTTACTTTGTTGTTTGGCTTTTTTTTCCCCTTTATCACACCAGTGTTCTGTAGCATGTATATGATTAGTTTCCCTAAAAACTAGGGGAGACAGAGATAGCAATAGCATCCTCTGTATCCTAGGACCATCTTGATTTTCAGGTTTCTTAACTCTGAAAGTGGGTTCATGATTTTTAAAGTGTGGGACACAAACAGTTGAAGTAATTTGTAAGGGACATTGATTTTATGCTGGAATACAGTAGAGTAACAGTATATGTACTGGATTATTTATTTGTATACTAGTTAGTAACACCCGTGAAAATGTAGAAAGCCATTTTTATGCCTTTTTAAACTGGAAATTTAAAAAAGATAAATGGGGTACAATTGTTTTCAAATAAATTCTGTGCTATAAAAAAAATAAAAATCTTCACTATTTCACTGATTCTTTTTTTTTTTTTAATGCAGGATAAAATTCAGAATTACAGTTAACTAAGAAAGGAGGCAAAGAAATCTTACTCCTGTAGGAAAATGGGAAGAGGAGGGTTAAGAGGATCCTCCTTACCTCAGTCTGCTTGCAAATAGAAATCACAGACTGGAAGGAGGGAAGAACAGTTGGAGTCTGTCTTCTGTTTTAAATATTAATATAAAATGAAGATAGGAAGAAACATGCTGACTAAATTTAAAGGCAAAGCTCATCTACCTTTTTTAAAAGCAGAACTTACTTTAAAGTAGAACTCATCTTTGTATGACCTTCCTCTGCTGTGTATTCTTCAACTTAAGCACAGTAGCAAGATTTCCTAGAAAACTGAGGCAAAGTTTTTCATAGTTCTGATGCAGATAAATGGTTTTAAATCGCAAGATATTTGGAAAAGTATTTTATGTGCCTTCTGTCTAAATGGCAACCCAGACTAACGCAGAAGTTCTGGTAGTTGTGTGTAGGTACATATAACCAACAGCGCTTAGTTGATAACAAAAATTACAGGCCCATGAAGCCAAGCAAAATCACACTAGTTTTGATTAAAAGATATTGCAACTGAGATTTCCAAGAGGCTTGTTGTATAAAAGCCAAGAACATACACTGAAGTCAGTGACTTTTGTGAGTGTTCAGGTGAATTGCTGCTTCCTTTTTAAATAGCCTATGTTCATAAGTAGATTGAAATGTCCTTCACTGGAGAAGCTCATTGGAAGGAGTTCGGGCAACAAAGCCACTTCATGGCTGTAAGCATGCTGGTGATTCCTCTTCCAATCTATGAGTTGATTTAGTATGGTCTGGAGAAATTAATTTTTGGAAAAAAAAAAAGTTTTTAAAAATACAGGTTACTTGCCCTAATTTTTGCCAGATAATTTGCGTTTAACTTGGCACACTTTGGATGCAGTATTTATGAATGGGCATTGGAAGGAATGACAGAAGCTAGAACTTGCTAGAAGAAGTTTTTATAGGACAATTCAAATCTGTAGCAAGTTCACTTTAGTGTAAAATCTGTGTAAAGAATTAAAGTATTGCCACTTTGAAAGTATTTCTTATGTCCTCAACTGTCAATTTGTGTTTTACTTCCTCTCTCAGGAATCTGCTATCTTGCCTTTGGGCATTTCTTGTGCTCACGGTGTTCCTGCTATTTACGCTTTAATTATTTTAATGGAGAAAAAATGTGTTTTTCTTTCTTTTGTCTCAGAGCACTATAAACCCGGTTGACGCTGTCTATCAGCCCAGTCCTTTGGAGCAGTCAGTGACCAGCACGATGCCTTCCCAAGGAGTTATACCTCCAGGTAGGTGCTACAGAAAGAACCTCAGTAGAAGCATCCATGATGCAACCGCAATCTAGATGGAAGGGGCACATATCTTGGGTAGCTTCTGTGTCACATGTGTGGTCCAGGTGGATGCTGCAGGGAGGGGAGGGAAAGGAGCAGGAGGCGTCGAGCTTCCTCAGCCTCCTGGTAAATCTGCCTTGAGTTCTGTGCATAACCTGATAGATGTTACTTGCTGTAAGTTACTAGCTTACATTTCTAATACACTTTCTTAAAATAAATGAAATTGGAATTTATGTTGGAATCTCCTTCCCAACAAAAGTATAATTTTTATATTTAAATGAAAATTTTGGGGTTTACATATCAAAATATCCCCTAGAACCTGCTCAGTTGTGCAAGTCAGAGCAGCGACCGTCGTCTTTGCCAGTGGGACCTGTGGTGGCGTCGCTTGGAAATCAGACTCCGACACCAAATAGCACAGGTACAGTTCTGAGGAACTGCAGCAGGGGAACAGCCCCAACGCAGCCTGTCCTAACGGGACCTAACACAGTGAGCTATCATAAACAACATCCTACGGGCCTAAATCTTCCTTCTAACCAACAGATACTTCAGTTTTGTGCTAAAATCAGTTATTCTGTTCTTTCTCCCCCCATGTCTATGTAATACACAGGAGTATCACCAGATTGCTTTCTCGTCTCCCTCACTGCAACCTTGCAGTAATTAACGCGGGACCTTTGCAGTTAATACATTGCGTGTGGCCTTTGGGGCTATTAATTCAATTGCCCCATTTCCCCTTAATAGCATTTTTAAAACTACAATAGATGTTTTGAGGCAAAAGTTGCTCTAATGTATATGAAATTGCTATAATTATCTGTTTACAATTCCTATAATAATCTTGCTTGTTGTTATTAAGTCTGTAATTTTTTTTATGCTTTGTAGGAAGTGGGCAATCAGCACCTAGCAGCAGTCTCACCTCTCCAAGCCATGTCAACCTGTCTCCAAATACAGTCCCAGACTTTTCTTACTCCAGCAGTGAGGACGAGTTCTATGATGCTGATGAGTTCTACCAGAGCAGTTCTTCCCCAAAGCGATGTATGGAGTAAGTAGCTGAGGCTTGCAGTGTGTGCTGCGTACAACTTTCATCTACAAGGGCATAGCATGTCTACTTGTACAAGTTAGTTAAGTTCAGTAAGTGAACAAGCCACATTGGCTTAAAATATGAAACAGCAGGGGAGACAAAAAAAGCCACTCTGTGTAACAGGAGAGAAGGTTACTGTTGTCTGAGGGGTATGTGGCTTCCTCCTTCACTCCTTCCCATTCCATCAGCTATACATGTTGAGAAAACTAAGAGAAACAAATCTTGGGAAGCCAGCAGGTCAAAGATCTAGTTGCAGACCATGGAGTATTTCACAAGCATTTGTTGCAGCCTTTAATAAATAGCCAATTCCCTCCCACATTTACTGAAATAAATGTTTGAAGTCGGCCACCTTTCCCCAAAATCTCTATTTAATCTTCTTTGTTACCGATCGGAAAATTAATTTTAAGAGATGCTACACATTTCAAAGAGGAATTAGTCACCAGTTCCACACCTTCAGGTGTTACTAGCTTAGCCTGCAGGCTTTCCCATATATTCAGCTACAGTCCATTTTAAGTTTGGTGTGGATTAGCCTGCAGCACATGTCTGTTAATAAACTAATTTTGTCTGAATTACTTCACTGTGGGTTGTGAGAGATTATTCTTCTTTAGTTCTGCAGAGTCTGCTGCAGTCCTGACTCGGAGCAGCACAGGAAGCAGCCTGAAACGTCCTGACACCACAGAGTCCCTCAACTCTTCCATATCTAACGGGACAAACGATGCTGGTAAGTGGACCACGTTGAGTGAGGTGCTCTTGGCTGTTAATCCGTGTGTAAACTGTGTTCACTGCATGTATGTACACATACATATGTCAGGGTACTTGTAGCAAACGATTTATCTACTGTTTCTTTACTAATGGAAGATTGTTGAATTGCAGAACTTAAAAAAACTGGTTTTATAAATAAGACCTCTTTGACAGCTAATGTATATGCTAATTAAATACAACCTGTCTTTGAAGGTTTAGAGAAAAACAAAAGCAATTTGATTTTTCTAGATCTCTTTGATCCTCCTGATGATCGAGATGATGATGGGGAAGGAGAATCAGTGGAAGAACATAAAAGTGTTATTATGCATCTGTTGTCACAAGTTAGATTAGGAATGGATCTAACTAAGGTAAACTTGCTGATTTTTCATGGGGAAGGGAGGGAGATTAAACGCTGAATTCTGTGTAAATTAATTCAGTGATAAAGAATTTAACTGTGTATTAGTTCTAAGAACTAGTTAAGCTATAAACTCTTCAGCGTGGTCTTTTTTTTAATTGGAGTTGTTATAGAGAGGAGAGAAATAAATGTGCAATAAGTATGTCCAACTGCTAAGATCAGTTTGGGAAAATAGATTGCTCTGGAAAGTACCTGTTTATTCTCCTTGAACCCAATCCTTGGAGCGCCTTTAAACTGAGTTAAGAGGAATGCTTCCTGCAGTAGTTAAGTTTCTCCTGCCTTTGGCATCCTAGAACAAAGATCCACGAGATCCTAGTGTATGGTGACATTCAATAAGACGTTAATAACATAAAAGAAGGAATTAAGCATATAGTGAAATGCTTTGCTGAACTGGGATCTCGTTGAGTAAGTTGCTGGTGTATTTTAAAGTGCTATGTGTAGGTCTTGCAAGTTGGATTTTTCATGGGTTTGATTCATGTTGGTGTCTGTGTTAATGAACAGCATTCTGAAGGTGTTAATCTTTGTAGGCAGTTTGGTTAAATTTAAACAAGTAATTCCAGATTGAAAACGAGTAGGAGAGATCAACCCTATCATTAGTTTCCCTAATTTGGATGACTTCAGCTGTCCAGTCTGGAACTCACAATAGACAGTAAAAAGATAAACTTTAAACTTCTCTGGAGAAATAGCCGGCAGCTCACAAGCGAACTACTGAAGGTTTCTGGCAGTTCCCAAACTGGGATTGATCCAAACCATGTCTGTTTTGGAAACTTCTGGAGTAGCTGAAAATTACTGATCCCAAGCTGCCAGAAGCGCCAGGAGCATGCCTGTTGTCTGCATCACTTTCAAGTCAACAACAGCAACCCACGCCGCTCTCAGCAGTGGTCACCACAGCAGGCAGCAGATCCACAAGGGTGGAACCTGCAAATGCTGTCGGGGAAGAAAAGTTGTAGGGAAGAGATGAACCTTCACCTTGATAAAAGGCATATGAGAGGTTGTGACTACACAGAATCATAGAATCCTTTAGGTTGGAAGGGACCTTTAAGATCATCAAGTCCAACCATTGAGCCATTAGGGCTCTAAAGTCCTCTGCTAAAACAGATCAGAATCTTTCAGGGTTGGAAAGGACCACAACGATCCCCCAGTTCCAACCCCTCTGCCATGAGCAGGGACCCCTCCCACTAGATCAGGCTGCCCAGAGCCTCATCCAGCCTGGCCTTAAAGACCCCCAGGGATGGAGCCTCAACCACCACCCTGGGCAACCCCTTCCAGGGTCTTACCACTCTCATGGTGAAGAACTTCTTCCTCATGTCCAGCCTGAATCTGCCCACTTCCAGCTTTGCCCCATTCCCCCTAGTCCTGTCATTACTCGATATCCTAAAATGGAATGAGATTTTGGCAATAACTGGGAATTGACACAAGGATCCAGACAGATGAAATTAAATTATCAGTGTTGCTGTAATTAAGAACAGCTTTTGATAAGCTCAGCATGTAGTTGAATATGCTCTAAGTGGGACTAGAATATATGTGAGATGAGACAGTTCCTCTCAAACCTTTGCTTTTATAGAAGATGCCAACTGACCTGTATGTGTCAGAACTCATTGGCAGGTTTGAGACCACAATCATCTTACAGGCACGCGAGCCTTGGGTGCTTTGGGTGCTATTTACAGTAGAATGCTTCTGTGTAGGAAAGTGTCTTGATCTTTAACAGTTGTTTTCCTTCACCCAGGTGGTTCTTCCAACTTTCATCCTGGAACGAAGATCCCTGTTGGAAATGTATGCTGACTTCTTTGCACATCCAGACTTATTTGTCAGGTATTTAATTTTTAAAGCAGAGTATTAACTGGTTCTGATATTATTTATTGTCTTTGCAGGCTGCCAAAGGTCAGTTGGTAGTTTTGAAGAGTATTGCTTGTGCTTTGATCTAAACTTGAAAAATAGTCCAAGTAGCGAAGTTGTAAACCAAGCAAACATCCAAAAGTCTCTTCTGTGTTTGAAGCATTTCCTTGTATTTCGTTTTTGCCTGACATCCTTTTCTCTGTTTTGGCCCTTGTAGCATTAGTGACCAGAAGGATCCAAAGGAACGAATGGTTCAAGTGGTTAAATGGTACCTCTCAGCTTTTCATGCGGGAAGAAAAGGGTCGGTTGCTAAAAAGCCTTACAATCCCATTTTGGGTGAGATCTTCCGATGTCATTGGGTATTGCCAGGCACTGAAGGTGAAGATGAGATGGTTAGTTTCTTGTGGTATGTTTTGTGGTGCCTGGAATGTATGCGAGTAATCCCCAAAGCTTTAGTCATTTACTGACTGAAACAAAATGGCTTGTACTATGTTTTAAACAGCAAACCAAACAAACTGGCAGTTTCTTAACTCATTTCCCCTCTTTCTTCCTCTTTTTCTTTGGACAGAAGTCTAAAATATCTTGCATAATAAAATTGAGTAAAAAAACAAACAAACAAACAAAAACAAAAAACCACCAACAACTATTTTTTAAAGAAAAATTTGCTTCTCACACCCTCCCCTCCCTCTTTGGTTTGCTCAATTCTTTGTCATTTCTGAGGTGAATGTTTGGAATCCTGTTTGCTGGCATAAAGACAATATTGTGTTTGTGCTTGTGTTGCTTCTAATGATGACTTGCCCTCTTTGTGATTTGCCACAGGAAATTAATGTTGGGTTATGGTTTTGATGATTGTTATTTATATGCATATCTGACTTTTAGTGGAACCAAAAATGAAAGCTCTTTCTGGCACCCATTTCTTATTAGTTAATAGGAAATTAAGCAGATTTAATAATTACTTTGTAATTTGGTTTATACATGACTCTTTCAGTCAAACTTGTATTTGGGGGCATTTCCCTAAATAAACTTAAAAGCAAGATTAGAAGCTCTGTGTTCTTTATTAAACAGTGTGGGGAGTAAGGAGTTCAAATTAGCAGACAAATGAAATCACTGCAATGCGTTTTCAGAAGCCTTTAAACACAGAAGCGACTTCTCTTGGAAGCATCCAGAGTTTTGTAAACACTGTCAGTGACGAAAATCCTCTCTCCTGTCTTGCAGGAGCCAGTTTCAGAAGGACCAGTTCCTTGGGTCAGTAAAAGCAATGTGACATTTGTGGCGGAGCAGGTCTCTCATCATCCTCCAAGTAAGCTGGCAGCAACTTTGCTACTACAGCTGGCACCTACCTGGATACAAGCGACAGAAAAATTGGTTCTTGGTTGAAATCTTGGATTTCCATTTTGTCTCTAAATTGAAAAGCTGAAAGTTTCCTTTATAAACTGTTTTTGTGAGAAACAAATTGCGAACTTTGTTGCCACAGAAGTATGAGGCATTTTGAGATGACTTCCTGATGAAAGAATTTGGAAATGAGAGTATTAATGTCTTGTGCTGCTATTTTTAATAACCTTTTTCTTCAGTTTCAGCATTTTATGCAGAGTGTTTTAGCAAGAGGATACAGTTCAATGCTC
This sequence comes from Merops nubicus, assembly GCF_000691845.1. Taxonomy (NCBI): domain Eukaryota; kingdom Metazoa; phylum Chordata; class Aves; order Coraciiformes; family Meropidae; genus Merops; species Merops nubicus. The sequence goes on along the minus strand of NW_008617024.1, from coordinate 31,426 downwards.
ACATATGGACCAAGTCAAAATTCTTGGGAATGTCTATTGGGGTTCATAACATAGGGCAAGGTAAGTGAGTGTCAATTTAACAAGAAAAGATAAATTCCCATTCTGCACTAGAATTTTTGCAGGAATTATTTAAAGTCATCTTGTTAAACATAAAGAATGTTTGATTTTATGTAATTGGAACTTGGGTATCTAAGGAATAGTATATTCCTCCTGCACACTGTCTTCTGAAATTATTTAGGGGCCAATTTTTCATGTAAATGCAGCTCTCTGTGCCTTTTCTAGACACTGGGCATTCTCAGCATCTGGAGAAAGCTCTTCACCTTTCCTTCTTACGGCACCTCTTCTTAGTGAACTATTCCAGGAGATGATTATGAAAAGCTTTGTAGAGGTTTTGCTGAAGTTTTTAAAACCTTTTCTTAAATTTTTCTTTTGATAGGGTGTGTCACATGCCTAGATTATGATGAACACTATATCTTGACCTTTCCTAATGGTTATGGAAGGCAAGTAAAAGCTCAACTTGATATTTTCATTTTCAGTGCCTTGTCATATTTCATGCTTAGTATTCATCAGTTACAGGATTATAAATACACACATCTATAATTGCAGGTCTATTCTCACTGTGCCCTGGATAGAACTGGGTGGAGAATGCAGTATTAACTGCTCGAAGACAGGCTATAACGCTTCCATCGTCTTCCACACAAAACCATTTTATGGGGGAAAGAAGCACAGAATTACAGCTGAAATTTTGTAAGTGGGTTTCTTCAGTTAATCTCTTTTTCTCTACTGAAATGCTGACAGTGATTTTTCAAGACAGTCAGGAGTGTAAAGTACTGTAGGAGCTACACCAGATAACTCGGGTTGGGATTGCCTGTCACAGGATGCCATTTTAATAGGCAGGACTTGTGAGAGGAGGCCTGCACCCTACCTTGACCTTCTCCAAAACACACTCTGCTGTTGACTGAAAGGAATCTTAATTTTCACTCCCGACTCACCCAAGCAGAAAATTCAGTGGAGATTCTAATTTTGCTTGGAAATATACTGTAAAGTCAGGAAGTGACACTGACAAAACAAGGTCTGTAAGTTGGTTTTAAGTCTCTTCATGACACACATTGATAAGTCTGATTTGAGAACTACTGTTTGTGTTCAACAAACACTAGCAGTCTGAGGAAGAAGCTTTGTTTGTGAAACCTTTTTAAGTTTAACTTAGCACTGTGAATCTGGTTTGAAAGCTTGTAATACAACTGCAAAATTACTTTCTTTCTGTTTAGTTCTCCTAATGACAAGAAACCCTTCTGCTCAATTGAGGGAGAATGGAATGGCGTCATGTATGCGAAATACACAACAGGGGTAAAGCAGCTTTTTTTGTTTTCATCAGAAACGGGAGATTGTACTTAAAGTGTGTGGGGGGGGGTTTCTTGTTTTTTATTTTTTAAAATCAATAGTTGGGAACTCCTGTGAAGCTGCCCCCAAAGATGATGAGAATGATGAATTCAGGGTAAAAGTTCTGAATTTATTCTTAAGGTGACCTGACTTTTATAGCAAGAACAGAATTTAAAGACTGATATTATATTTCCTGACAAACAGTGTACCGGAGTGTGAGGCTATGTCAATTTTTAAAACTGGCTAAAGAATTTATTTCTTTTTTTCTTTGTAACTTCACTTTCTAGGAGAATACCATTTTTATAGATACCAAGAAAATGCCTACAATTAAGAAGAAGGTAAGGAAATTGGAGGACCAAGACGACTTTGAGTCTCGCTGGTAAGGACTTTAGTTAAATGGGCTAATGAGGAGGGTTGGGTTTTTTCTTTAGTTAGACTCAAGTTCGCAGTAGACAGGCTGGCTCGTGGCACACTTCATCCAGTCACTGCGTGGACACCTGGGTCCTCTGCTTGAGCCTTTCCTGCAGGTCAGAGCCAAGGCACCAGCAGGTTGAGGTTTTAAGAGGGACGAGACCTGTAATTCCTGGTCACATCCTCATGGGGTGCAGATGTTCCAGGGAGGTCTGGAGGGCTTCACTGCAGCCTTCCCACTCCTGGCAACAGACAGTGCACTTGTGGTTTAATACAAATTGGGTTTTTTTCTGCCCTTTTGGTAAAATGAGACCTGCCTTAAGTAACTATTGAGGACTAATAGCCGGCAATATGTTTCTACAGCCTTGTAGCACTTGGCTTCTCTAACGCAGCCTCCATTCAAATTTCTTTTTTAAGCCTATGGAAGGATGTAACCTACAACTTGAAAATTAGAGACATCGACGCAGCCACAGCTGCAAAGCACGCGCTTGAAGAACGACAAAGAGCTGAGGCCAGAGCCAGAAAAGAGAATGAGACCTCATGGGAAACAAGGGTGAGCTTTATTCAAACTGTAAATAAATGCCCTCGAACCTGTAGCATTTGTTCCTTTCCCACTGAGTCGTATAAAGCTTACATCTGCTTCTCCCCTTTGTCCTAGTTATTCCATGAAGATGGAGAGTGCTGGGTTTACGACGAGCCGCTATTGAAACGACTTGCTGCCAGTAAACATTAAGTGGGCTATAAAACCAGAAGACATTCAAGCCTTGGCTTAAGCAAAGTTTACATCTGATACCAAGACGACAGTTACCAGTGATCACGTACGTACCATTTGGAGAACCTGACCCCTCCAACTGCAGTGGTTCCTATCTCAGGGATACTGGACTTACTGATGCAGATAAGCAATGACATGAAACAAGAAACTGGGCTGTGCAGTAACTTCTGCTGGGCTGCGCTATGCTGGTAGTGTGTTCAGGCTTCAAAGGCGGGCTCGTGGAGCCCCGTCACTGGCGCTCTGAAGCGTGGAGATCCCGGGCCGTATACACTTTGTACAACCACTGTGAAGGCCACGGCATTGGTATCAGTCACATAATATTCCTGGGTCCTACGTATTTAGAAAACCAAGGAACAAAACACAAGACGTCATTTAAATCTAGCTAACATTTGCAATGTGTAAATAGGAGGATTCCTTTGATGGGACAGTTTGGTAGAAACGCTACATAAATGTTATCTTCCACATGTATGATAATCAAATCTTTTGGCATTTCAGTGTCTTGCCCAAAATAACTTTGTTATTTTGAGATTAAAATGTAACCGTAGATAATTCTACTTGATGCATCTTAAAGCTTCATAAAATAGATTTTTCAAACTTCTCTTATGGACTTTTTATTTATTTCATAATAAACCTTTGCAGCAAGACTTTTTTCAGCTGAGTGATGATCAATTGTTTTATGTGAAATGTAGTAGCATTAATTTTTCCCTACTTCAGTCCTTGCAGCTAAACCTACTTCTTAAAGTAGTTAATGACTAGCAAAAGGAGAGCAGAATCTGCAGCAACCACAGCAGATCTTTTTTTTTCTGGAATCTACATCCAGCCTTGCTTCAGAAGTGAATTCACCAGCACTTCAGGGATCTTCGCACTTCTGTGCTGTTGTTTGAAGTTAAATAGTAGTCAAGTATGTAGCTATGTGTAGCAGTCAAACTATTTTTCTTCCCTCAGTTAAATCTAGCTTTTATTTGATTTCATCTCACTTTTCTCTATGTTGCACATACAGAAAAACTATAAAAAGCAGTGTGAGATTTGAAGCCTCAGGGATTTTTTTCCCCTCCCGCCCACTGTGTAACTCCTTTGGGAGAGCTGTGGAGCATTTTCTTGGAGGTGCTGGAGCTGCTTCTAAGCGACTGCTACAGGACTGCAGGAATGATGCCCAGGCCAGTGTGAACAAAAAGGCGCCAGAGAGGAGAAGGAGGCAGCTGGAAGTGAGGGCTGTGCCTCTTCTTAATGGACTCAGGAGATGAATGAGAAGAGCTGGCTGAGGAAAGCTTCCTCAGGACCTTGCTCCAGCTAACACTACAGCCCTGCCTGAACACGAGCAGGTCTGTAAGGTTCACGTAGCAGAAAGCACCTGTGTTTGTTACACACCATGGCGGGGCCAGGCATCATCTTTATTTCAATATTTTATGGTAAGGGAGAACATTCAGAGTTGATGTGTAAACTTTGATGTCCTTGATGGAAGTAACTTCAGTCATCAGAGAAGATGGGGGCAAGAAAATAAGATGAGGTATTTCACCAGATGAAGAATTCTGTACTTCTGAGACAGCTGTAACCTCTGAGTCCCCTTCATGTTTTCCATATCCAACCACCTGGAAAAAAATTACCAGAAAGCTCTAAGCTCCTGTAGCTTGGATCTTATGCAATGTTCATCTGCCCTGACCAGTAAATACAACTACTCAAACAATAGTAATAATTAGAGAGGTAGACCATGTGAACAGTAATGTGGATGGCCACCAAATAAAAACTTGGATCACAGAACTCTTCTTCCACACCCTTACTGGGCTCTTTCAGGATATGCAAGTCTGGCATGACAAAGTTTTGGCTAACACTCACGTGTACACTGAGCACTTTCCTCCTGTTGTTTCTGTGAGCTTGGAACCAGGTGACCAGGTCTGATTTTGTGACAGATTTCAGAGCTTCAATCTGAAACCCACAGGAATGAGGTTTAAGTAACACAGTGGTGACTCAAGTCATTTTAAACATTACGATGGTTTCTCTACAAACTGCATCCCATTAGATGAAAGAACCTTTTTCCAACAGCATGTAGTTTTAGAGGAAGTGTTTCACTCATGGCTAAATCCCCTTAGTTATGCTTTGCATTGAAAACTGCTCTAAAAATTGACATGCAAGTGTTAACAACAAGGAGGAACCACCAACCTCTCGGGCAAGCCTGTCAAAGAGATACTGCTGTGTCATAACTTCATTCCAGTTCCTGTCTACTTCTTCTCCAAGGTGGGAGTCTTCACATTCTTTGAGTTTTATCAAAGCTGTTACCTACGTTTGAAAAAGACAAAACAATTAGTCTGAAAGAGTTTAAAACTGCCTTGAAAAAAGGTCACTGAAAATTCACGCAAATTACATTAACAAGGTAGTTCATGGCTTGCAAAGCTAACTAGAAGAGAGAAAAATTTTAGCAAGTAACTGCACAGCAGAGTTAAAAGGTAGGATTTCAATGCAAGTCTTTTGTCCAGAAAAAAAAATACCGCTCAGAAATATGCCAGGTAAGTGTAAGCAAATCCTCTCATTTACGTGTCATTTAGCAGTTCAAGGAAGGTCTATTTCAAGGTGAAGTTCTACCTGGGTGCTAAAAGCTTCTTCAGTTAAATGCTTGATTTTCTCTTCAAAGCAAGAAAGAAATTCCTCTATTTTCTTGTCAACCAATTCAGAACTAAAAGAGAGTGAAACAATTTAATCAGGCAGGAAAAAGAAAAAAAAACAATACTGTGAGATAAAGTAGAATGGCCCTCAAATTAATATTTGGGACGAGCTTCCTGAACACCAGCCTTCCCATCTGGAGAATAAACCCAGCACTGTTGTTTTTAGCCGCATTAAGTGTTGTTCAGACAGAGGGGCTGTAGCTAACGAAGCAGCAAGTGGAGCTGCTGTCCAGGACCTGCTGCTGTCTGAGCCCAGCCCTGACACAGCTCCGGGCCGTTGGACTAACACTGTGATGTGACAGATAATGAGGTTCCTGAAACAGTAAAACCTTCCCAGATGACAGAGAACTCAGTAATGGAAGTGTCATTGAAACATAAACTCAAGGCAGCAGCACTTTGTGCTGGTTAAACTTTTACTGGCAGACTATTATTTTTCACGTACTTTTCATAAAAGCTTTCAACTTTGGCAGGTCAAGCACCTGTAGTTAGCCCCAGCTTTGAACAAAACCATAACACTGTTCTGTCTGCTGCAAGTGAGGCAGGAGAACAGCTCTACAGGACTGACTTGGCAACAGGTTGAGCTTGCCCAGCAGAGGATCTTCCAGAGGGCAGCGGGACGTTTCACTTAGCCTTTGGATTACTTGTCCCTGTTCCAGTCGGGCCTGCTGCAGCGTTAAGAAGCTTAAGGCTATTGCTTTATTTAGGAGTTGTTTTTCAGTCTCTATGTTGCAACATCACAGGCTGAGGCCAGGATGACTCTTGTGACATTCCCTTTAGGCTCAGAGAATGAAAAAACCTCTCTATGGCCCAAAACACATGTGAACTCTTAAATGAGAACAGGAACATAAAAAAAGTTCAAGCAAAAGCAAACAAATCAGCTGCAACCTGATCAAAGAGAACAAACAGAAGACTAAATGAAACTCCCAGTAATAATTCTTCAGCTGGCTATTGTGTAAATATACCACTTACACAAAAGGCAATATGCACATATGGTCACATGATACCTTACTACATGCCACAAGGCTCAGATGTTTGGTGCCTGAATGCACACGAGGTCCTCTGGCCACCTTGTTAAGCCTGACTTGACTGCTCTAAAATCAGTTGCTGGCTGCTCACAGCCAGACTGTGCACAGCAAGATACAGCAAGGAGCAACCAGCTGATGCCTCAAGGCCCAAGATGGCAGAGACACGGGGCAACTCCTCTGGGCTCTGCAGCAGCCAGGCCCTGCTGCCAGAGCCTCTGCCAGCAGGGCGTGGTGAAGGAAGGTCACCAGAAATGGCCTGGGAGCAGTGAAGAACCTCAGCCAAGCACAGAGGAGCACTTACTTATATTTAGTGGCCTGGGTTGCTACGGTGACTGAGAAGCCAAGAATCCCAGAAGTATTCCTGCAGGTAGGGTACACGTTGTAGCTTAAAAAAAAAAAGATAAAACAGGGGAGGTTACACAAACAACAAAGTCACTCCACAAGCACAGTTAAATTTTCATTTACAGGACATGCTACAACTTAAAACAGAGCTGGTACTTTGGAAAGAAAAATGGCACATAGGAATTCTCAGAAATCAGTCCCTGCATCACTGCGCTTGAGTTTTCTCATTTTTAGGAAATCCTTTTAAGCTTGGCAGAGTATCAGTGTTTGCTTTCCTGCACACTAATTAGAACAGAGTGACAGACACAGAGCTGTGAAGAGCCCGTTGCATTTCCCGAGGCAGAGAGAGGGGAGCTGGAGAGAGCCCTGGGAGGGGAGCCGGCGGAACGCAGCCCGGGGAGGGAGCGGAGCGGAAGGAACCCGTGAGGCTGGGCAGTTCCAAGGGCAGGGGCTGGCACCAGAGGCAGCTCTGGCAGAGCTCCAGGGCAGCCTGGGTGCAGCTCGTGCCGACGGCTGCGCTGCGTTTGAGCGCCTGTGGGGCCGCTCCCCTGACAGTAAGGCGGGAGGTGGCCCCGGGCAGGACGGATTCCAGAGTGGAAGCAGGAGGTGAGGGCAGAGGCTGCAACAGCTGCCCTCCCGCCACCCCAGACTCACCCCAGGGTCTGCTTGGTTCTCAGGAAGTCGAAGCACGGCTCTTCCATGTGCATCTGAAACGAGGCAGGGCGGGTTACAGCTACAGCAGCGGCGATGCGTGGAAAGGGCTGGAGCGCTGCCCTTGCCAACTGCACCCACTCGATTCACAGGGCTCTGTCCCGGAGGCCTTCTGGGTCAGTAGCCAAGAGCCCAGCCTTCCATGCTGTCCCACCCTGCAGCAGCTGGGGGATTCCCTCCCAAACACTCCCAAGTTTAATGAGTCCCCTACTGTCCCCTTTGTACCACTTACTCCTACAGCTGTATCTTACCCAAGCACTGTTTTCAATGAAGACTAACTTACCACAAGCAGCTCCATGAGGGTATATTCCCTTAGGTTCCTGGCACCTGACTAGAAAGAAAGAAAATTAAGAATTTAGGGTGATTTCATGGAGGTTAAATGCTACAGTTCAGGCCAAGGTGACAGCTGTGACACAGAGCTCAGCCCAGACTGCAACACTGAATTACAATTCACAGCAGGGACAGCTGGAAAGTTCTTGCTTTCTGTGGTGGCCTGTTTTGCCAATGACTAGGCCTAACAGGAATGACACAGCCAGCAGAAAGATGAACCAGTAAGGCGACTGTATTGAATATAGAAAAGACAACCCACGAACAATTGCTGGGGGTACAAACAAGTCAATCAGTTCACATGCAATTGACATTACCCCCAACAATCCCAACAAAGACATCACCCGACCACAATGGGTGGAATAAACAAAGAACCAAGGCTTCCCATAGATGGAGTGGGAAACAACCAGATCAAGAAGTTAAACAGATAAGATAAAGGTGGCCACCTCTCACTCTCCTAGCCCACATTTACAAATGTCCAAGCTGACCGGGGCCCAGTTCCAGAAGAGTCAGGAGATCCTTCCTCAACCAGGAAGCTCTGTGAAGTGCATCCACTTCACAGACAGAGACTCCTCCCTTCCTGCAAGTGGCCCCAGTTTTTATCCCCAAGCAGACACCTGACCTTTGTTAACTCAGTGCGGGACCCCTGGGGCTCATTTCCCTTCCGGGGGCTCGTTCCCCTTAGGGCTCCCCGCGCGGGCCCGGCCGCACCCTGGGGGGAAGCTATAAGGCAAACTCACCACCTCTGTATGAAGGGCTGTGGGAATCACCCATATGTCAACCTTAATTCGGCGCTCGGGGTTCAAACACCAGCATTTCATTGCCTTAATATGGCCTTCAGAAGAGAGGGGGAGGGCCCAAGACCACAAGATCAGTGGTGAGGCCACCAAGGACATGCCCAAGCCATAGACCCAGCTACTAGCACAGGCTGGGAGGGGAAGATGCCAGGTTCAGGGACTACCACACGTAGAGCCCTACAGAGACTGCTCTCATGGCAAGTGCAACTGCAGCACCAGTAGCTACCAGAGGTTACAGGCCATTTCACGTTACCTGGTAGTAGACTGTCACTTCGGAGTTGGCATCACCTTTGTTGAGCGTTTTCACCTTACAGAGCAGATGCGTATTTGGCAAATCCACCACCCGGAACTGAACAGGGCAGGGATGGACCAGAGGAGCGAACTGGAGCTTTCTGAAGGGAGCACAAAGAGCAGCGTCAAACACCTGCTCCATCTTGGCCAGCACCAACACAACACCCCGTCAGACATTGTTCTCCCCTTCCTCAGAGGAGGACAATGTCCTGCTTGAACTGCCACGATGGAAGGTCGCCTCCCGCAGACGCCAGCAGCGCTGTACCCAGGAGGGGAGAAGGGAATTTCGGCATTGCTCCCACCCTGGCCTCTCCCTCCAGAAAAGAATCTTAACTCAGTTATGGTTTGCATGTAACCAGCAGTGCAAGAGTCAACAGATACTCACTGAACAACGTAATTCAGGAAATCCTTTGCTTCCTAGGAAAGAAAGCAGAAAGAAAAGTTTTATTTAGAGGAGAATTATGACACCAATTCACAACCAGACACCGCAGTGCATTGCTGGAGCAAGTGACCCCCTGAGCAAAGAACAGATGAGCTCTGTCAGACACCATAACATGACAGCAGAGGCTGCTTTCTTGGGCATTAAGCTGGAGCTCTGGGAAGGAAAATCCTAGGCTTAAGTGGAAGAAATGGAGAAGAAACAGTAAAACTGAGGTAGGAGTTACAGGGCTGTGTGTGCCACACTATGAAAGGAGCTTGGCTCACACGGAGGATGTGGCAATAAAAGCAATTTGGATGAAGGTTCTTGGCAAATCATGATTAGATCCTCAGGCCTCCTCCTGCTCCACCACTCAGGAGGGGACAGCTGACCTCACACAAATCTGACCTCCCAAAGGACAGGAGCACTATTTTTTTTTGGAGGCTTTAAAGACAAACACCACCAGCTAAGACCAACTTCTTGACACAAGTCGTGACTGCACAAGGTTCCCTCCTGTGCCACACCCAGACACTCAATGACACCAGATGCATGGTGTAAAGCCCCATTGCAGCCCTGTTTCTAAGAAGCCTGACAGGACTGTGTGTGACCTAGTCCCAGGGCAGAAGTCTCTGATGAATACTGCAAGTGTCTGAAAAGACTGAAGATGACCAGACCTCAGTGAGGTTTGACCCAGTCATGCAGGCAACCAAATTTCCAGGACCAAGGTACTTTGAGGCAAGCCTCCTCCTGTGGCACCACCATGGAAATTTCTCAATATCAAATGTATCATTACACCAAAGAATAAAAGGTGGAAATGAGGGAAACTGGTTCCATGCATATTTCTACCACGTTTTTCCCTATTTGCAGTTTAGATTCAAATTCCTGGAGACTTTTGTTCTAACTGGCAGCTATGGACTCCCCAGTGGTTTACCCAGCAAAGCACTCCTGAGTGGCTGGAGATGAAGCTCCCCTGCACCAGCAAGCCTCCAGACTGCCAGCACAGAAGAGGGGGCCAGCTGGCCGGTGAGTGTTGGACTTGTGGCAACTGTATTAAAGCACATTGTAAGAGCAAGTCCAAGTGTGTCCCAGCTGCTGAAGCTGTACTTACTCTGCTTGTGAAGTTTCCTTGTACGAGACCCTCTACGAAGAGCTGCGATTTGAAAGCCTTGACAAAGGAGGAGAGAGACTCGATGGAAAGGCCCTTCATCAGCGTGTGGTATTTGTCTATCATGGACCACCTGCCATGTTCCAGGATCAGGAGACGCACATCCCTGCAGTGCAAGAAGGCAAACCCACCCACAGGCCATCAAGAGCTGCTCCAAGCACGAGATCCCAATTCGGAGCCGGGGTCCCCGGGAGCGTCATTGTGGGGCTGGCTCTGCCCTCCCTCAGCACCCACAGCTGGCGACGGCTGCTCACAGCAGCAGCTACCTGAGTGCCCAGTCTGACCCATGTGTTGGCTGCGCTGCCTGCAGAGCTGCTCAAGCGACAAGCAAACCCTGGACAAGCCTCTGTGAGCACAGAGCAGCAATTCCTGAGCTCTATGGCTCAACGTCAGCACTGCTGTGCAGGCAGGTTTTGCCCTCCCCCAAAACTCACTTGGCCAGAGTCTCAGGTTTGATGAGGATGTTGAAGTATGTTTTCTTCAGCTGCTCTGTTATCATTTCAAAAACTGCTGGAGTGAAGCTGAAGTCAGACAAGTAATCTATGATGAGCTGAAATAGAAGCTATAAAGAAAACAGTTTTAAGACAGGGTTTTTTCCTATTTTTTAAAAAAAACCCAAGCAATTTAAGCTTAATTCTATATAGTATTTTTAAAAATCATTATTCAGTCAGCATAAAGGACACAGTGTAACTAAAGCACATTGCTTGATTTTGTTAGATGTTCTTCATTGAACAATTCTGTACCATACTACAGTCAGTTTCAAAAGGACAGCATTTTCAGAAAGTGAATGAAATAAGCTCAATATCCAAAATCAATATCCAAATAGGATTCTGCATTCCACCCAAACAAACCTGGCCTGTAACCCCAACATTTCTGTATCAGATATTCCAGTTTTTCCTTTTACAGCTGACTGGCACAATGACATCATGACAAAGCAACGTTCATGATTAAAAAAGGAATATTTGGATGATGCAATTTGCAATTCTGGCTTCTTCTCTTAAATGTCACATTAGGAAGTCTGAGAGACCATTGACACCCTTGTTAAAGCTCCAGTCAAGCTGCAGTCAGATCCCCCAAGCCTCAGAAGGTAAGCTTTCAGCAGCCCAACAAAGGAAAACTGCACCCAAAATAAGTATGTTCAGAAGCTGTATCCCCAAAGCCTAACTGTAAACAAAACCTATTTTCAGACACACTCTCCAGACAGCATGCAAACAGCCTCAGCTTATCGTCGGACTGACTCTAACACTACATGGACATGGAAGACTCACAGCTTTTTAGAGGAAAAGCTATTAAAAGTCTTCATGGAGATAGTTATTAATTAAAGGAACATTTCTCTTCAGTCAGCCTACAGTCAGTAATCTGAGCTTGTGTAAGCAAACAAAACGACATCTTTACACACATGAGCACATGCAAAAACATTCGCTGCATTACCCTGTATCTGAAAAGAGACAAATTTTCCCATGTAAATACCTCTTCTAAACATTCAAAGCCCGAGCCAGCCAGGCTCCAGCTGCTAAGAGAAAGAGCATGCACCCTGAAAAACAGCATGCACAGAAGTATTTAGAGCAGCAGTACTTACAGGTAGTTTATGATTGAATCCTTTCACTCGAATGACTAAGCCATGCTCTTCAGCCACCAGCTTGTATTCCAGCTGAGCGACGTCTGCTTCATAAGCGGGTTCACCAAGATTGTGGGAAAGGATGTTTACAAATGTATCAAACAAAACTATGCTGGGTGGAGAAAAGGGCAGAGGGTTAAAGAGAAAGGAAAAAAAAAAAGGATGGAATAGAAGAAAAAAAAATCAAGCCCAATGAGTTTGATGGCACGCACAAGTTCCTCAATGGAAATGAATACTTGAGTAAAATGAGATCATTAAAAAAAAAAGGGATTTCAGCAAACCCAGAAATACAATACAAAATGTAAGTTTCCCTCTGTCCAGGAAGCACGTGATACTACTTAATAATTATTCTGACATTCAACTACACTTTGCAATGAATAATATTCCAGCTTCACATGATTTAAGATTTCTTCAAGGTAGGAATACACATTGTAACGTGCCAAGTTATGTTGACTCAGTTGTGTTGAAGACTTGAGTAACAGGATGATTATTTACCTATCAAAATAAACAAATAATAAGCTAGAGTAAATCAGGCCACACAATGTGGGAACTGCAGCCGGAGCTTTCAGATTTTTGTTACCATCTGGATTCCAGTTCAGAGTTTGAACTGATGAAATGCCCTGATGAAAACAGATTTATAAAAGCTCTCCCAAAACTTCAGTTGTGCAGTTCCCAAACAGCTTTTGATAAAAGCACCGTGAACTCTGGCTTCGTTAGCCTAAGAGGAGCAGAGTGCAGCATGTGCAGAGCTGTAATCTTGATGTCAAAGCAGCTGTCCAGGGGAGTGCTGGTGTACCTCGAGGCTCCCAAGGTGCTGGCTCCAGACAGGACTCTGGGCTGCTCTTCTCAAGACTGACTCCTCCTCTAAGCATTTCCTCCTCCTATGTGCACTGCTGCCATTAGAGTATACTCCCAAAATTTGCACTTGGAAATAACACACTGAGAACCTCCTATGCATCTGTTTGCTACACTAACAACCTCCTGCAGAACCACCCTGGCTGAACCAACAGACAAAACCACCAGGGAAGTGTTTGACTATGAGACAAGGAAGCCTTATTCTATTCCAGTTTAAAATTAATTTATCTTCATGGCATTTCACTAGGTATGGTGCTTTACTCTGTAAGATAAACACAAATAATATAATCCTCACTTCTCTGCCGACTGCTGTATGAATGGAGAGATCAGATGGAAACGGACATAACCTGGTGGGAAAAAGAAACTTAAATGAGCAATTGTATAAGAAGTGACAGCTTTCTAAAGTCAAATATATTTCCATCAGTTTGTTCTTTGCTCACAATTTGAGTGTAATGAAAATGGTCTCTCAGCTATAAGAATGTATTTTTGCTCATATTAAGTCATTATAGAGCACCTTCTCTTTTTCACTCCAAAATCTTCCCTTAAAAATACCAAATATAAGAAAACCCAAAGCTGTGCTTTGCAAAATACTAACTCAGGTAGCATGACCAAATGAACTCCACAAAACACCTGTTTAACAGATACTAAAAACTGTAACATGCATCCTGAATGCAGCAGTGTGTTTGTCATGTTTGTCTCAGATCCAAGTGATATTTTTCTTTCTGTAGAAGAGACTATAGTCTCTTGTAATTAATGTAGTCCTTCATTCTCAAGCCCTTGTCTCAGTATCATGTTCTGTCTGCCAAAATCTGTCCGTAGTCAGACGTTCAAAGGTGAAGATATTTCAGTGATTCCACTTTTTAACCTGAGGTATCAGCAGGGTTTCTTTGTTGCAAGGTAGTTCACCTGCTTCTCTTTTACTGTAGCTAATAAGCAGATCAAAAGGACTGTGGAAGAGCTGACAGTAAACAACCAGTTTAAATGGTGAACACTGTTGGGGGTTAACTGCCTTCAGATAAACTCCAGCTGGTAAAACCAGCAAGTTCCTACTCTTCCAAAAGCCCTGAGGTGTTTACCTTTGGGGATTTTGAATTTATCATCCTTCTTGTACCAGAGACAGCCTTGTTCTGTGCTTAGTGCTTTGACTGGATATTCTGTCTCAGGGCAGTCAGCGACTTTCAAAGCAAAGTCAGTGGCTAACAAAAAGAAAAAAAAAAAAAAAAAACCAAAATCACAAGTTAGTGGGTTTCACAGACACAGCCAGGCTATATGCATGTAAGTCTTCAAAATTATCCTCAAAATACATTTTTTCCCCTCCCAGTTTTCTCAATTATATGGAATAATGCTTCCCTGGACCCAAAGAATATTTATTTTTCAGTTCCACATCTGAACAGTGGCTCAGAAGCAGTGCAGAGATGGCAATGTTGCATTCCATCCAAGATACAAGTTATGGGTTTATATTCATTTGGTTTTGGCAACAAAGCCAGATGGTATTTAGTGGCTTTCAAAATTAGTAGGATTAAGCAAATAGAATTGCTCTTCTAGGGCATCTGGAGCTCTGTGTTAACCATCACTGATTGTGTGAGGCCTGCTCTGTTATGGCTATATCATCTGGAGGTTTACATCTTAGAAAAACTCAGTTCTCAAGCTTCTATATAAATGAATACCAAATTCAGGTGAACAGCGCTCTTGTATTTTTTAATTTGCAAAACCAGGTTGATGTTTAGACAGAAACTAAGATTTTTTTTTTTTTTCTAAATAACAGAACACTCTCAAATACATGATTTGGGGAAGATTTCACTCATGCTCAGGTGCCTTACCTATGTATTTGTTTTCTTCTGGAAGGTGTAAATCCTGATTTAACTCAAAGTCGCTGGCCCATAAATCGCTCCAGTGCTTGTCAATCTCTGTTAAAAACCAGGAAATGTGTTGAGTTCAAGAGGTAGGTAATGCTGCTTCCCTATTTCCTTCATCTCTTCGCTATCTCCATGAAGATCTACAGAACAATAGGTGTTTCATAACATCACCCTAAAGAACAAATTAGCAAGTAGGACAAAGGACTAATGCTGAGGTCAGCAAAGCGCTGAGGATTCATTTCCCCACTTCCCTGTGCTTGTGTTTTGTGTGACACCTGTTTAGTATCTCTAATGCATCAATCAGACGAGACGTTCTTTAAGGTTCTGCCACTGTTTTACCTTCCACGCTGTACTGCGTTCCAAACCACCTCTCTTTTAGGTGACACTGGCCTTCATTGGCAGCAGACAGCAAAACAAGGTTGGCTCTCTGGGGACTGAGCTGGTTGAGGGCATCAGCAATGATCTGCAAGTTCAAGACAGTGTTTCAGTTCAAATGCAACTCTGGCTCTGCCCAACTCACCAAAGACTTCTTAGTCTGAGAATATGAAGAACAAGATGTAACAAGCTTCCAAAAAAGGAGATTTGCTTTCTGAGTATAAAAAGAGTGACCCAACACAAAACCTGTGCCTCTATTATGCCTAATTAGATGCCTATATAGGCACCTACCTTATACAGTATGCCTGTGTTTTCCTTACATCAAAACATGTCATCAGTGTT
Organism: Merops nubicus; assembly: GCF_000691845.1. Classification (NCBI taxonomy): domain Eukaryota; kingdom Metazoa; phylum Chordata; class Aves; order Coraciiformes; family Meropidae; genus Merops; species Merops nubicus. The sequence goes on along the minus strand of NW_008617024.1, from coordinate 16,084 downwards.
CAAAGAATATTTACCTCAGGCTTGTATTCAAACAAGAGCTGGTCTCCTGTCAGAAAATCCTCCTTCTGAAACAACTGCATGTTCTCACAAAGGTTTTCCACATAGTCAACTGGATCTGTCTGTAAGCAAATGGATAAAGCTATTTTTCACATAGTCAGAAAGCTAATAAATCAATGTCCTGTTCTGAAAACAGCTTGACTGGTCAGGTATGTTGAGCGTGAGTCGCATGCTCTGCCGGTTACAGCATTTAGTTTACACTATTAAACTAAATAGACTTCATAATCATATCTATGTTCAGGAGTCCTCTGAGAATCCTGAAATATTAGACATCATCTTCAGAAGAAACAGCCTTGAGCATGTGCTTACTGCCATTAACGCTGCTAGCTTAAAGACCCAGTAGAATGCACTCCTTGGCTCCAAGAAACACCAGCAGAGTCACACAAGTCAAGACTTAAAAGTGCCCTGGCAGCTGGAAAGGCAGGCTGAAAAACTGCTGCTGCTGCATGATTCTGCTCCTTTCTCAAGTTCTCTGCATGACAAGGAAGAGATTCTCTTACTTGGACATGAAAGTACAGATTGCCTTTTAGCTCTGTAAGGCTGCCTAGTGGAGAGGTGCTTGATGAATGTTTTTTGAACCAGCCAGCATCATACTGTGCAGATCCTGGGTCTGACACAGACCACACTTCTGATGAAAAGAGGTGAGTTTCACACATCTGTGCCTTATAAATGTAGCGGAAAACATGACCAAGAAGTTTTTGAGACACTGTACATCTGAAAAAACATTAAACCTCTCCTGAGGCACATAACTGCTTATCCCCAAACTGTGCCTCTGTGACCGTTCTTCCTTCGGATGGCCACGCACCAGCTCCCTGCGTCACGCGGCCACGGCGTTCATCTGTCCCCAGATCCACAATCCACTCACAAAACAACACACACAGCTCTGCCCCTTGCTTTCAGAGTTAAATCCCTGCACTGTCAGTGATCTCTTGACCAGTCAAAATCAACCGGCCAAAAAGGTAGATCTCATAACAGTGATGGAAACTTGGGTGTTTTCTATCCCCACCTGGCTTGATACTGGGAAGTATCTTTTAGAGCATTAACAGCTTTGGGGAACATAATATTCTAGCTGGGAGTACTAAAAAGAATGAAAAAGACTAATAAGAACTTTTCAGGACCAAACTTACTCAAATTTACTCAGTTGAGTAAATTCTACCAAATTTACTGAAATTGTTGGCAATGATTAATGATAGAATCATAGAACTGTATGTAGGTAACAGATA
>NW_008617024.1:0-14773 GCF_000691845.1 Merops nubicus | reverse complement strand
TTCCTGCTGTGTCCAACACACTAAACAGCCATCCTTCATAGACCTTTTAGTTCTTCTCTACTGTTCTGGGGAAAGTTTTTGCTAGGAGAAGACAGTCTGTTGTAATTTTGTAGTAGTTGAACTTTGCTAATAAATTCACAGAAGTTGTATTCCACTAAAAAACTCCACCACATGACATTAAAAAAAAATGCACTTGTAAATCAGTGTAAACTTGTTCCTACCAAAGAAATCCACTGCTCTGTTATCTATCATTGGGGTTGCTGGCAGCAGTCCTTGCTGTCTGTACCACTTGCAAACACCACTTCTGCTATTCAAAGGACACTTGAGACACTCAATATCCTCCACATGCCTCCTCTGAAGGCAGAGCTACAGATGGAAGGAACTGCTAAAAATGACATTTCTAACATCCTGATGCTCACAGCTGACTGGCAGGTCTTCAGAGTGCCTGAAAACACTTGGAGCATCCAGAAAGAAAAAAAACCCTCCACTTTCAACACTTTTTTCCCTCCTTCCTGCATTTGTGTACTTTAAAGAAACCAATAAGCTTCAGTGATGCTTTCAAGCCATACACATAGCATATGGATCTGTTTTCTCAGAAGTACATTTTAGTGCCATCCAAAAATACAACCTACCTAATAAGAAACAACACAGCTAAATGGAGAGAAAGAAAATCAATGAAGTGAAGCTTCTTAAATTACCTAAATTGCGTTCCCTTCTTTTAACAAAAATGAGTAAGGTTTTTTGCTAACTGCTATTTGAGTAAGCCAAGGAAGACCTGACACAAACCCACGCTTCAGTGTGCAGACCAGGGGCTGATTAGGATCTTGGCCTTTGGGAGGTCAGGTCACCAGCACAATAAGTGTTTCACACAACACTGCGTTGTATGCCCAGAAACCACCAGTGCCAAAGCAGCTTAAGAAAAGTGAGATTCTTACAGCAAAACACAGCCTCATTGAGTGAATTTCTGGTGGAACAGAACTTTGAAAATGTGTTTCAAAGTTAAAAAGAAGTACTTTTTATGGTTTACCTATATCAACACAAAATAGTGGATGAATACCTGTTCCTGGTAGTGAAACTCATTAGCTTCAATCTTCTGGATTTCTTCCCATATTCTGTAAAGGAGGGAGAAGAGAATAAAAGGAGTTTTCCTCAATTATTCCACAACATTTATCAAAAATCTGAAAAAAGCAGTCCTTTAGGGAAGGCATCAAGAGCGAGTTCAGCAATTCATTCAGTATTCGGTATTATTTATAAATATATTATATGAACAATTCATTCAGAAGCCAGTATTACACACACTTCCCTTCCATCCAAAAGGGCATTTCTCAGATGGCAGAAAACTGCTACTTTCCAAAGAGGAACAGTCAACTATAAAGAGTTAAAGTCTGATACCAAATTATGACCAACAGCAGAACATCACAGTCCTGACTTCCACGGATTTGGATCAACAAATTTATCTAAAGGCAGAATTGCATCTTACATCTATGCTAGTCCGGCTTATTAAAATTCTAAATGGGATCACAATAAATCAGACTAAAAGCGTCAAGAAACAAGCACAAACATTCAGCAAATTCATTGTTAAACTTTTTCAACTGATATGTTTCCCACACAGACAAGCTTTACTACTGACTCACCATTTATGCTCTAGTAACCCCACAAAAAGTATAAACACTAGAAATTAAAGGATAACGGAGAAGGACAATCTCACAAATATCCAATGAGTGGCAAACACTTGCCTTTTATCTGGCCCTCTCTTCTGCAGCATCTTCACATACTGAAATACAACATGGGCCACCTGCAGACAGAAAGGAACAAATTGGTTCTTCCAAACACTAGGAAAAGATCAACAAAATCAAATTGCAGTAAAACGTACCTCATAGAAGTGCTTGTAACCCTCATCAGTCAAAGTCACAGAAATGCTGAAGATGGAGTAAGTGGAGTTCTGTTCAAATCCTGTCTCACCATTTCCACCATATAATGCAAGAGCCCAGAATCTAGGGAGGAGTTCAAGGCACTTATTGATTACTCATTTCAGCTTTATTTGAACTTAACTACAATTAGCATTATCACAACTTAATTCAATGGCTTTCAATCTGTTTACAGCTTACACAAAGCTTTCCAGCATAAAGATGTGATCTGAATCTCAGGACACAGGATTTAAGAAAAACAGTGAAAAATCTAAGATACCTTTGGGAGATCTCTTAAAGATTAATCACAGATATTGCTGATCCATGGATCACAGACCAGAAATCACTTACTTCTTACTTGAGTCTATCATAAGTTTAAAGAATATCACTATAAAATGCTGATACAATAAAGCAGACTTGTTCTGCTTTTATGTATCTAGGAAATACATACATACAAATCAGAATTTGCCTTGACTTTAATCACAGCAAAGCATTTAATTACTATACTTTAAAATTACATACTTTTTTCTAAGAAAAGAAAGAACACTGCCTTTGCCTTCATGTCCCACCAGCCAGGAAATGTAGTGAAGTGGCTTCACCCTAGAAGAAAATTTGAAGGAGATTAAATGCCAGGAGGTAGTAAGTTCCACAGAAAGAACTCAATCACTAGACAAATGACTAAAATATACACTGCCTGCTTCTTCATGGCAAGTTCTGCATTTTTAGGCAGCCTGGGGATAATAAGCTAAAAGTGTGGGAGTTCAGAACATAATGACTGATCTGCGTCAGTGAGGAATGACGTTAATCTGCTGCAGACCAATTCCACTCAATTTATAAAAGGAACCATATCTGCATCAGTTTAATTCATTTTAAAACTGTTCTCCTAGCTGAACTGAAGTCATCTGTAACACAGACAATTAAGATTCTTTGGGTGGCTGTGAAAGTCAATACATTACTCACAACACAAGCACAGCAGAAGTAAAATGCAGCACCACCATACCTATAATACTGTTCCTGTGGTGGAAGCGCCCAGGTGATATTCAACGAATGAACCTTCCTGACTGGAACAACTGAACACAAATACATTTATTGAATAGAACCAGATATGATCAGATACAGGTAAGAAATTTAACATAATGTAGAAAGAACGGTTAGAAGTTATTCAGAACCACAAAAATTATTCTACACACAGAGAAAATACGCAGCTAGGTATTCAAAACGTTTTAAAACAATCTATTTTGCTTACCTCTGTAAAGTTTGTGGAACTCTGGTGTGTCAAAAGGCTGAGTCAGATGGCCAAAGCTGGGTTTGGGTAAACCACTTAAAAGCAAAATTAACGTGTTATGTTACTGCCAGGATTAAAGGCTACACTGAGATAATCACAAGATGTAACCATCCCTAGTTCTGACGTGACAGGGCTGTACAGCAGGCAGCCAGAAAACGGCCCTGAACAACAACTGCAGCCCAGGGGCCTCCCAGCCCAAAGGGGAAGAGAGCCTGGCATTCACTTGCCTCAACAGCAGTCATTACTAAAGATTTAGACAGTCCATCAACCCCTCCCTCTCCTTCAGTCCAAGGGGTTACAATAAAAAGCCTGCTTTCCTAACAGGGGAAAGGAAAGCCAAGCACAGTAAACAACTTCCTGAGTCCGCCCTGGATTCAGAGAATCCCAGTGGATTGTCTTGTGGGTAAAGAAAAAGGAGGAAGATGGGTGTCAGAAGAGACAAACGAGTCTCCCCATCTGGCATTAGACTTTCCCAAGTCTCAAACAAACATCTTGCAAAAGCATAAAATGACAGGGGAAATAACATGTTTTTCAAGTTAGTAAAGCTCTTGCAGAGCACCCTTTTTAGACACCATATTAGAGAGAAATAGTAAAAAAAGATCAAGCTCTAACCAGCTGCCACCCTGAGGATGACACTTAAAATCAATTTCTCTCAACACTTATTATTTTTGACATAAAGCAAAGATAAGCAACATAAAACGATAACCTAGGTTTGACTGTTTTATCATAAATTCAAAGTATGGGCACATACTAAGCAAATAGTGCTTCAAGTTCCCACCACACAGCTTGCAGGCTAAATAATTGGTAAGCATCAACAAAGTCTTCCTGAAACAACTAATGCCAGTCTTTGATTTCCAAAGTTGCCCTTTTTTTTTTTCTTTCTGGAGAAGGATGTTAACTAACAAACATCAATTTCCTTAGTTTCTCTAGTTAAGGGATACTTTTTTTAAAAAGATCATTTTAAGAACAGATATTTTTGCAACTTGTAATGCCTTTATGCATCAAAGAATCTTACTTATTTGGAATTTCAGAGAAGATTTCTGTCACCCACTTTTCCAGTGTATCCAGTGTTTCTAATAAGGAAAGAAAAAAAAAAAGAAAGCCAGAAGTACAATTTCCTGAGGATCAAAGAGAAATTCTTTATCTTATCTCACCAGTTCAGTTTTTTTAAAGAAGCTGCAAGTCAGTATATTTTAAAAATGCATAATTCTAAATTATAAGCTTCAAAACTGTTGGTTTGAGCCAATTCTTAATATTCACTGAACTATGTATGTTTCAGGTCATAGCTCTCTTTTCGTATATAGTGCTGAAATCTCAGGCTGACACAACTGGGATTTAAAGTTCAGTAGTATCTGGTGTGACTGGGAGAAGGAATTACTGACTTAGGGCTCTACAGAATCACCAGTATTGGCTGGCCACGTTCCATCACTCCAGAATGTACAGCAGACACAACAGTGTTCACACCCAGATGCAGTCCTGCTGTGCTAAGAGTTCCATCTCCCCATCCTCTTTTCTAAGGGGAACATGTCAAGAACTGGAAGTTTAAGGTTTGGGTTTTTTTAAATGACTGACTGGAAATTGCTTGTTTAAGCAAGATTCTGTGTTCCCAGAGGGATGCTGCATATGCTAAACAACAACAAAAGAGGCAGGACAGGGTGGGGGGAGGATTCCCCTTTTGTTTTAAAAGGGAGAGAAATACAAAGTTGATATGGCCGGCTATCAGTTACCACAATTAGAATCCATCACTACATAAGTGATTATTCAAGAGGCATTCAATGCCCTAAATAGTTTACAGTCTAGACAGAGAATGAAAGCATAGGAGAAGAATTACCACCTCTATTATTATCATCTCCATTTTACAGATGGGAATTGCAATCAGTTTTAGCATTCAACAAAACCCATAAGCACAAACATAACTTGAATATACTCATTTAATTTCAACACAGGTCTCTACTATATGCTTAACTTCTAAGAAATAGCTTTCTTTTATTCTCAGCAGAAATGACCCACAGGTCTGAAGTTCTTGGCTGAAATGAAACTCTATTCCAACTGCACAAAATTTTTCAGTCTACAGGGAAAAAAACTCCAAGATTTAGGATCTCTATTCTTCCTAGAGCAATGTGCTTTATTTTGAAACTTCTTTTGAAAGAGCCCCAAACAGAACAAAACAACTAGGAGACCCAGTCTCAGTCTCCCCATCATTTTCTGTGGCATCTGTTGACAGCAGAAAAACCAGCAGCGCTAAGTCACTTAAGTGGTCTCCCTCTACGTTCCTACAAAATTATTTTTTAAAAATATTATCTTTTATATTTTACCTTCTGAATGTTAATCTGGAATCTACTCAACAGTTTCAGTTAAAAGCTTCTCAAGAAGTGGCAAGAGTGACAATAACACAGCACAATTGCTCAAGTTTTGTTTTATTTGGAAACCAGGCTAAAATGTAAACACTACCTGCATCACTGGATAATCCACTAAAACAGTTTGGGCTGCAGACAAACTGGTGCCAAAACCACTACACCAATGAGCCTGTTTTTAAGGAACAACTAATTTTACCTTTAGATTGGACAACTAAAGTCATGTAGTGAGCCGAGTAATAGCGCTGCCAGAACTCCCTCAGTCTGGTGTAGGTGTCAATATTATTCCTTTTAGGCTCATGCTTGAGTGTATCTGCATTACCTGTAAACATTAAAAGGTGGATGGTTATCCAGACAGTGGTTACATCAAGACCAGATACAACAAGAACTTCTTTTCCACCCCTGGCACAGAATCTAGTAGTGATAAGCACATTAAAGATACTTAACAGACCTGCACTAGGACTGCATTGTCCAGGAGAGGAAGGACCCGTTTCCCTCCTGCTCCACTCACACGGCTGCAAACTCAACAACGAATTATTTACTTCAAAAAGCCTCCTTAGAAACAAAGTCAGAAATACTTTATTTTTCCCAGGAAATTTTAACAGTAAAAAACATGCTTAGGCAAGACAGACATGACTCAGAGAGCACCACCTTCACATTAACAGGAAGTTACATGACTATACAGCTAGAGCAACCAAGATTTAATGTCAGCAAAAAGCAGTAACAGAATTAAAAGAATCTTAAGAACCAGACAATTGCTTTTACACTCAAACATTTTACTGTAAACCCAGTAATTGCTGTAATACTTCTGAGCAAGTCTAGTGTTTGCTGTGATAAGACAGCTCACATTAAAGCATCTTTTAAGAGGTTAAAAACTTAAAGTATTATCATCACTTCATAATATAAATTCAGAACTTACCCCAAAAGAATTTCTTCATAGGATGTCCAGGCCTGGCAAGACTCCCAAAAAGCATCTCCTTTCTGTTTGCATCAGAAGGTCTTGCTAGCTGATACTCTGTTAATGCAAAGAATTTGCAGTGATGTGCATCAGAATTTGAGGTCATGTTCCCATAAAAGAAAACAAAGCAAAACCCCATTTGTTAAATTTTTATGGTAACACAAGGCTATCAAGATTCTACAGGGCTGACCCTGAAACTGCCAGGGAACAATTACAAACCTGCTCCTCCCATATATTACACAGAACAACTCCTAGCCTAATAATGACATAAGAAATTGAAAGCTATGCAAGACAGTTTCAAAAAATGCAATTTTACAATCAGTTTATGCTACTCTAAACATGGTATTCTGCCAAAAGCAAGAATTCACCCTCTTGAACTGCATTTTCCTGTTCCTGTTTTTGCTGATAATAAGAAACATGCACAGCAGATCTTTAAATTAATTCTTTTGGCTGAGATATTCTGCAGACAGTTCATCAAGATGACATAATTTATGTGTCAATACCCTGGAAGGAGTGGATCTGCACGATGAAGGCAGTGCCAGCAATGGCATAAATTTGCTGTTGAAGGATCACACCTTAACTCAAAGACAGGTCCTTGTTTATATTGACACTTACCTAAAGATCAGATTGCCCACTTTTCCTTGCCAGAAGACAGATGAAGGGGACAACTTGGAATAAATATTTGAACCAGTTGGTATAAGTGGCAATAACGTTTTTTTTTTAATGAAACAGTGAGGTTGTACAGGTAGTTTGGAGGTGTTCACTAAATACGAGAAAATCTAGTGAACACACCTCTCAGTTTTACGCCTGGTTCCATTTCCTTCTGTGAAGTGACTTTGTAGTTATTAAGGTGTTAGGAGATGAGCATAATCATCTCAACTTCCTCTATTAACTCTACACAGGACTAGAGAAAGCGCTGAGGCTACGCTGGAGCTCTAGGCATGTTGTTCACTGAAGAGCATCCACCTGCTCATACAGCTGCCCTACCAGTTACTGCCAAACCACTTAAAATTATTAACCTCTAATTCAAGAAATAAGATGGTAAACTCTCGCACTGATGACACTATGTTCAGCCTTTCTTCTGTAAAGATGGTTGATATCCATTATACTTAAACTGACGAGTTTAATCTCTCTGTTGAGTGAGGTGGCCTTGACTGAAGTGCTCAGAAGGGGAGTCCAGAATGGAAACCAAAGAACAGTGTTACAAAATAGGTTTTGTTAATGTGGGACAAGATACTCTTACTTACCACTGTCTACAGCCTCAACTTCTCGGTCTATTGCATCCCTGATCATTAGTGGGTGAATAAAGAATTGTGCCCACCTACAAAACGGAAAAATCCACATACTTTTCTTCAGTGTCTATTAAGGCATGGCAAAACCCCATAAACTAAACCAAACAACTACTACTTTAGTTTATAACATTGCCTGTCTTACTACATACTGTATCGTTTGTGAAAGGTAAAACCCAGTTTAGTGATGCCACCAAAACCCAAAGGGCAGAGCTTCCCCGCTTCACAGGGTTGGAACGAATGGGTTGGAGGCAGGAGGATGTGCCAGTAACAGGTGCAGGATTATCTGCCTCTGCATTTTAAGAATGATCACACTTGATCAGACAAGTGATCCATCTAGGCTGGTTCCTGGCCCTAACAGGGACCAGAATCAGATGTTTCAGAGCAAATCCTTGATTGTTCATTAGGAACATCATGATCGCAGGGAAAGTTTCTTCCTAACTCTAGGCAACAAACTGTTGATTTAAGTCCTGAAACATTAAGGTTTTATATCCATCACAATTTTATCACTTACTATAAAAGTCAGTGTTGTCATCCAGATACATATTTTCTGTACCCACAGTGAGCAGAGCAATGGAAAGAGACAGATCTGCAGTGAATGGAGACTCTGCAAGAGGCTGCCACAGAAATTTTTTTTGCTTTTTTGTTGAGCTTTTTTAATGACGCACTGAACTGGTTGAAGCAACAGGTTAACAGTAACACATTGTTGACATTAAGCTAAAGACTACTGAAAAGTGATGTCTTTCAGTTTCTTTAGATCCTCAAGTGCTTAAAGCATCCATTTATCTTCTTTATATCAGATGCTGTTCTAAACAACTCCTAGTTTCTGTCTTTCCTCTGCACTAAGTGACCTGTTGTGACATATCATAATTACAGTTTTTGATGCCTTCACACTTCCAAACATCTAGGAAAGCTGGACCAATCGGCAAATGAAAGCTGAATTTGGCTCAGTAAAGTAAAATCTAGGCAATACTTGGTAAAATGTGCAAACACTTGTTCTTGGCATCATCACAGGAATGTATTTTGATCAAGTTTAATTCCTCCCGAGACATTTTACAGCATGAAGAATACTCTGCTGCCACACCTCCACGAACGAGTCATTTCTTCTCACTAGAGCAGACCAGGTCAACAGGAGTAGCTCTGTGGTCCCAACTCAGGGAACAGCACAGAAGAAGTTGTTCAATACTTTCTGCCTAAAGTTACACACTTCTCCCAATCAGGTGGGTTGGGTGAAAGGTATCCTTTTGAGGCACACATTGTATCCTAACATTCCAGGCCGCCCTCCCACCCACTATAATGGATTAGACTTGGAAACAAAGAAACAAAAACAGAAAAAAAACCACTATCAGGACAGAGACTTTGAAGAATGCGTCACTGGCATTCTGGGAGCACTTCCTTGTGAACAGTTGTCACATTGAGTAAGATTTCACTTGTCATCAAGGCCACTAGTGTAACGGTGCTAAAAAAATCAAAAAGCTACATGCATTAAGACTTACCCATGGATCCTACCTAATCACACCATGGCTACACCAGCACTATCTCAAAAGGGAAATAATATTTCCTTATACTCAATATCCACTTCTCTAGTGTGGGTACCTACGGAAGTTCAGTCTTAATCATCCCAAAACGAAGAACTGACCAGCTACAACCAAGCTCCTGAGGCACATACCAACATTCATTGACACTTAATCACCACGTATATGAAGTTACCTGTCAAGTGCTTCTTTGAAGTACTTCCTCTGCACATCAAACTGGAAGATGGTCCGCTCGCAGTCAGTTGAAGCATTGTCACCACCCCCATGTTTCTTCAGAAACGCATCAAACCCATTCTCAACTGGGTATTTCAAACTGCCCATAAAAACCACTGGAACAAAAATCAGCAAAATTACCAAGCTGACATTAATTTGTTATTCCTAACTGCAGCTACAGTAGCCCCTCTTCAGCAGTGTTATGTACAACTGACCAACAGCTCACACACAAAGGTTAACTACCAAACAGCAACAGACTGTGCAATCTGCCTTCAGCTACTATAAAAACACGAATTTATTTAATTAATGAAAATAATTCTGGGATAGCTGAAATGGTACCAAAATACTACAGAAAATCCAGAGCTAGACTGCACTCATTTTGCACTGAAGCTGGAGAAGAAGAACTGGGAGCAGATACATACTATGCTCCAGGAAGTGTGCCAATCCAGGCAGATCTTCGGGGTCAGAGAAGCTGCCAACAGCAATGCAGAGGGCTGCTGCAGACTGGAGAAAATACAACACTCTCAGTAAAAGACACTTCAAGAAACACTTCAGGAAAATGACAGAAGTAAAATGCACATTAAAAAAAGTCTGGTCTGAATGCCTAATTACAAGGTTTCAGACCATGAGAAAATTCACTACCTATTTTTCACCTTACAGCTTTCAGTACATACCTGCTTTTCTGTACAGCCTCTCTTCCTTGTCTCTTCCTTTTCAGCTAGCTCTTCCAATTCACTGTCATCAGGATCATTGAAATCCTCGTTATCTCCATCGCTGTCCTCATCCTCCTCATCACAGTCCTCATCATCAAAACCTTCTCTGCCATCTTCAATCTCAGCTCCGGAGTCATCGTCTTCATCATCTTCCTCTTCAGATTCCTCATCATTGTACTCCTCCTCTTCTTCCTCAGATAAAGCAGCTGGGGCACCATCCAAGTAATTCAAATCCGAAATCAAAAGCGCACATAAGCCATTTTGCAGTTTGATATACCTGAAAGAATAATTATTTGCAATTAGTATGCTCATTTCTCAAAGCTGAATTGTCAGAATAGCAAAAATCTCTTTATTGCCTATGACAGTTCTGTGTTCTTGACCTGAGACTTCCTAATGAGAATGTAACAGTAGCTAAGAAGGTGAGCAGTTTATAGCAGGGAAGTAAAAACACTCTTCTGCTATTTAACAGCTATAAGAATAAGAAAAAAGCACTTCAAAGTAGTGGCAGAAGCTCCTCTCCCCATAAGGTCAGAGACACCGATTAGAGCTTTTATTTCTCTCCCTGTGACATGTTTAAGCTACTAGCACTCACTCAAGAAAAAAATCACGTACTCAGAATAGGCAAATCCAGGCTTCAATAGCCTGTTACGCTTGTCAGGCTCTTGAAAACATATATTATATGACAGCATTAAGGTCTTAGTCTGCCTCTAAATAGGCCCCAGAGACTCCATTTTATTTGATTTGATTTTATTAATGCTTTTTATTAAATGGGTCCACAGACATAGCAGGCATGAGTTAGATCTCTGCAGGCTTAATAAAGTAAGTCACAGCAGGTTGGTTGGGTATACTACCCAGAAGCAACAGTTCTCTGTGTGTGTATATATGCAAAAAAACCCCACCAGCCTCCTGTTCAGCACCATTCTACAACTCCTCAGGCTGAGGAACGCAAGCACCGAGGCTCCATGCTGTAGAATCTCTCAGCAGTATCAGTTTCACATCAGACCAGGAACGGCCACAACTCGTCCCATGAGCCAGAGCACCCGCTCTGGGAGCCTGCACTGGCTACTGTGCCAGCTGCTGGATCCAGAAAATACCTGAGCCAACCTAAGAACTATTGTGATATAGACAGATAGTATCTGACCCAACAAAAAAAAAAAATGCTAGTATAAAACAAACCCATGGTCACATCCCAGTCTCCCATAAAAATCTGAGTTACAGAGCAAGTTTGTACCAGATCAGAACTTTGCAATGTGACTGCTGTTGTAATTAGGTAGCAGAAATTTTGAAGATGATTTCCAGCTCAAGCTACCTGGGAAGTACCCAGAACAAAAACTAAAGGCACATTGTACATTTTCCAACTCCTTGGTTTGCAATGTATCTCACAAGTTTCATTCATGGTTATCACCACGCAGCTTCAATGTTTCCCAGAAATAACAGCATGTACTATTACCAATGTTTGCAACTCAAAAATACAAAATCTGTGTAAGTTTTGCTTTCTACGAGAGCTGTAGGACAGCTGCTATGGCTCTGCAAACCACAGACCAGCTTGGGAAAAAATCACTCAAAGTACATCTCTGCCAGTTGAATTTCAAAGGCATGTATTTGGAGGAAAAGGGGTACAGTGAAAAGAGTTTAGTAGTTCTGAGAAAAAGGAAACTTTTAGACTTGTTGGACTATGAAGTCTATGAAAAATGCTAACGAATAAATGTTTATTAGTTGTGTTAAACTCACTCATCTGATGGGAACTGACAGCACTTTCTCTGGGCCAGCGTTTCACCGTCACTGACACACCTGGTTCACTTGCTGCAGGACCCCTGACCAGGAGAAATTTAATCCACCCAAAAGCACAAGGGCATTTTTGCTTGTTCAAGCTACAGCGCACCGTGTTAGTCACAGAGATGCTCTGAGTAACTGCAGGAAGAAGAGACAGTACTAGACCCACAGTGATGTCTCGGCACAAAGTTAATCACCCAGACGTTCTGAAAAACTCTTGGCATCATACACTTACATCACATTACATAGCTGTGGCACTGATGGATGCACAACAGGGGTCCTAAAAACAGATGTACTATAAACTTGGGCTCCTCAGCTTCTGGGAAGCTTGGAGCAAGAAAGAGACCCAGACAGCAATGAGCCAGCATTGCTACAGCATGTCTTGCAGCATAACCACCATCTTCTTCACCTCTGCATACAACTGTCTTCTCCAGGTTTTTTTCACAGCCCATGAAGAACACTGGCTTCCCAGGGATCAGCAGATAGTCACAGAAAACATACCAGAATGGTGCCATTCTTCCAGAACTGTTTGCCATGAAGCTGTTTAGCCAGGTGTATCCAGTAGCTGTTGTTGAGCCTTTCCACATACTTCTATTAAACTTGTGGAGCAAATGATACTAATTTTACAGTACTTACCTTGAGGCTTGTGGGTGTTCTGTCCTAGGACATAAAACATCCAGTAGCAAGGCAACAATTGAGCCTTCAGCAGCAGCTTGGTTATCTGATTTCACTTCAGGAGAAACTAGAACAGTTTAGGCTCTACTGAGCAGAGGCACCAACTAACATAGGTGTTCTTTACTTTTTCCATGTTCCAGTCCCATGGAAAGGAACAAATGTAATCAATACATACGTATCAATTCGTATGCAAAATACACTACCAAAAAATACAATCACATCACATAGAAAGGCAAGCAAGTATAGTCCAATTACTTTTTTGAAGAACTATACAGGCACTGATAGAAATAAGGCTTATACATAAAAAAAAAATTCTTAAAAACACTGTTTAAACACCCTGGAGAAGTTCAAATAGGATGGTTTTCACACAAAGCTTTTTCTTATAGCAAGGATAATTGTTTAACAGCTAACTAAATATTGAAATACATATGAACACACAATAAACAGAGAAATGTTTTACTTTCCCAAAGTATCCACAACAAGCAATAAATTCATCCATATATGTAACTTCATGGGTTTATAAGTAAATCATACATTTTGGTAAAGATAACTACCCACTCACAGCTCTACTGAACAGAACCAACTTTCATTACGACAGTAATTTTTGTCCAAATAAGCTCACTTTCGAAAATACATTCTCCAGTCTGCCAGAACTCTTTTGGGTTTACAGTTTGAAAAGACAAAATGTAATATTTTCCACAAAGTTAAGACTGATGTCACCAGATGGACATGTTAAGCCCACTGTGACTGGTCCGCAGCATCCATCATCACTCATACATGATCAGAGGAGAAAGTGTACATGCACCAGCAAACTGCCTGCCCCAATGCTTCCAGGTCTAGTATATCGTTGGTGGACACAGGTACACTTTACTTTCAGGCCCACTCACGTCTTCCTTCCTAAGGGCAACAGTCGTGCCTGTCCCCTGCAGGGCTCACATCCCACACGTGGAAATCGGTCTGACAAGATGCAACTTGCTGCTTCCAACTAAAAAAAGCCTGTTAAGCACAAAGAGTAGGATTTCTGGAAGATTTTGGTTTTGCTTTCTCTTATGCTATAAGCAAACACAGCATCCAATTTTCTACATGTGGAACAGGTTCCTGAGCCTCAAAACAGACAGGCAGTGACAGTTTTCAATGGATTTCACAAGCCTCACCACAGTGCTGCTTCAGGTAGTAAAGGAATATTTAGCCTCCTGCAAAGTAGCATGAGTAAGAGTGCCAGCAGGAGAAGCAGGCAGAGAGCCAGAGAAAACAGCAAGGAAGTAGGGCAAGAAAAGAGGGAGCAAGTTTCTCCTTAAGCCAATGGGTACAGTCCTCTTCACGCAGTCAGCAGGGAATTTCACTGTCAACCAATGTCACTGCAAATCCAAAATTCAGTTCCAAGCTTAGACAGGTTTTCCACTGGCTGCACAGATTAGTGAAAAGTAAAGATAAAAGAAGCATCTCTAACAGGGGCTGAAAAATCTTCTGCCTAACAGAAAAAAAAAAGTTATAATAGTGTCATGTCAAGAATGGCTGCCTTACAGCACCCAAAGAACTCAACGTTTGCTGGTGTTCTCTGTTGAGTCTCTCACTGCGAGGCTGCAGATGCTATAAGTTGCACTCTGTGACTTTTTTAGCACTTTCAGGAGTTTTACTCAGACATACACAAATGAGAACGCAAGCAAAATTGAACCATGAAAGTAATTTTTGTCTCAATTCACAGACATATTTGTGTTAAAACTTGGAAGCTCATCTAAAAAGGGAAGAGTAAACAAACTCTTTTTTTTTTAAGCGAAGATCTGCCCTGTCATACCACAGCCGCATTTCACACTTCAGCTCAACGCTCTGGGAGTGGAGCTGCCTGGATGAGGGCTGCAAACTAACAATCCCCTGTCGCTGTGCCTCGAGAACGCAGTGCCACGGCAGAGCCTCTGAAGGAGTACGGCTCGGGGGAGTTCTCTACACAACCCCAACTCGCCTTCAGAAGGAAGGTTCACGCCCGTGAACCGTCGCCCTCCCTTCCTCCACAGGCCCCTAACTGTGCCAGTCACCAGGCCGAGCCCACCTTCACTCACTCACCCGAGGAGCA
>NW_008617023.1:606-843 GCF_000691845.1 Merops nubicus | reverse complement strand
AAGAGGAATAAACAAAAAAAAAACCCCCCCGGAGAAATTTTATTTGAACACTTTTAACGGAGAGTCCGAAGCTTTTTTTTTTGTGTTTTTTTCTTATTTTCCCCGACTTCTGCCGGGGGAAAAGGGAGGGGGGGAAAAAAAGGATTTTTTTTTTTGTGGGTTTTTGCCTTTTTTTTTTTTTTTTTTTTTTTTTTTTTTTTTAAAGAGTACAATGGGGGGGAAAAAAACCAAAAAACC
>NW_008617023.1:0-337 GCF_000691845.1 Merops nubicus | reverse complement strand
TCAGGTATTTTTTTTTGGTCATGTCTGAAGTTTTTTCCACCTCCCCCCACCCCGAGGGTTTTTCAGCATTCCCAGTTTTATTTCAGCATTCCCGGGATTTTTCTGACATTCCCAGGATATTTTTGCAGTCCTGTTTTTTTTTTAATATTTATTTTGCATTCCTGGGATTATTTCAGTGGCATCTGGGATTTTTTTGGGATCCCTGAAGATTTCTGGGCATCTTCAAGGACCTTTTTTTCATCTTCAAGGATCTTTTTTTTCATCTTCAAGGAATTTTGAGCATCCCAAGGATGGTTTTTGGCATTCCCAGGATTTTTTTTGTGTCATCAGGGATTAT
>NW_008617022.1:39057-51521 GCF_000691845.1 Merops nubicus | reverse complement strand
TATATATATATGGCTCATATGCAAGGAGAACAGGGTACTCAGCTGGAACAGCATTTTTATTGCAGATTGCCAACACCTTGCCTGTACTTCTTGATACTGAATTTTGCCTAAAGCAAATGGGTTTTGGTTTTACACTAACCTATTTTTTATGTCATTTTATTCTAATTTACCGTTATTAGAACCTATTTTAATTAGGATAGGCGTAGCAGTTTCTTCTTGTGGTACACTGAAAACTCCACATTTGTGCACATTTGGTCCAGAGCATTACAGGTATCACTAGCAGCTGCTTGCACACATCAATGTACCATATCACTGAATATAGCAGCAGAAATTGTATTGGTTTGCCATGATTTTTTTAAATATTCTGGCTGTAAGATAATGAAGTATTATAAAAGCCTGTCTTGTATGCTGACCATGTTAGAATTCAATAATTTCTTCAGCATATCCTTCTCAAGAACTGCATAGGATGTCTGCAGGGCTATCATCCTATATTAAAGGAATAGGAAGAATTCTAAGATTTATTTTTTTTTTCTTATTGTCAGAGCTGATGTAATGATCAAGACAGTGTTTAGTTCATGATAGAAATAACAGGATAGCTGCTGCCATTTTCATGGCTATCCCTTTGAAAGTTCATCTGTATTTAAAGTCTGATACAAGCACCTTTGTGTCTTGGAAGTCAGTTAAAACATAGAAAAGCTTGCTGCAAGTCTCTCCTCAACAAAAGCACTGATCTCATCTGACTGCTTATCATTTACTGAGAAAACTCTCCTCCCCAGACTGCCAGGTGTCACAAATTGTCCTATGCTATGAGACAAATCACCTCGAAAGTTTCATGCCACAGATTCATTTTAGATACAGCTTCAGTTCTCTTGTAGCTCATCCATATGTTCATTAAGATGCTTATCACCCATATGATGGTGCTCATAAAAGAAAACATAATAAAACAAACCATAAAAACCCCTCTAAGGAGAGGGAATCCTTGAAAGCCACACAAGCTCTGCTGTTATGCAGATGAAGGTACATCTGCCTTAGACAGGATAGAGGATATGTGATGTCAGAATCTTAATACTTCTGGCCTTTCCTCTCTTACATGTGCTGCTCCTCAGGTTTCTTCAAGGCTCATGGCTTTTATTAAAAAGAATTTGTTCTTGTTCTGCATGCACTGGGTGAGGGATTGAGATTCCCATATCCCTAAAGCTGATTTGAGGCCTTGATTTTCTGCAATGGGTCACGAAGACCTAATTTGACTCATGAGGTAGTAACCTTTTAATTTTTATAGCTGGATAATTTGTCATCATTTGATTATTTCTGTGGATCTCTGACAGAAGAGGAGTATAGAAACTATCACTTAGTCTACCTGACAAGATAACTTTCTCAGACTAGTCTGTTATAATCATCTGCAGCTCTTTGAATATCAGTCGAAGTGATATTCTCAAAATGTGGTTTCAGAAATACTTTCTCATTCCTTTTTATCTTTTCAGCCTGTAAATAGATTATAAATGGAACTGTGCAAAACCAGAATGCAGCAGCTTTATACATGCTTAGCAGAACTAGTGAATTCTTCCTGTGGAAGGTTTAAAAGCTGTTGGGTCAGTGTTTGTAGAATCACATCCTGTTTTTTCCCAGTTGATATCTCATCTGGAAGCTGAATTTTAACTTGATTTCCAACAACCAAATCAACATTTGAATACAATTCTGACATGTTTATTAAATATAATTATTTTATATACATGTGTTAAATGAGATGTTGGATGCTCTATAGGTTAGAATACAAACAAATTCTTAAGAGAATCATGTGTTAACTACCACAGCCAGCATCCTCACATCTGGAATTCTGCCATTGCTCTAATTCAGAAAAAGGTAAACCCCAAACTAAGTAGAGCTCTTTTAAAAAGCTTATTTTAATTCTTCTTTGCTCCTTTTTAGTTTTTAACCAGGGGAAAAAAAAAAGGATAAAAAAAATCAGCTGTGCTACGGGAAAATACAGTCATAAAGTTTCCAGTGCTGTTGTAGTTTACTGAATGGATTTTTTTTTGTTTGTTTGTTTTTCCTTATGCATTTTAAGTGTTTAAGAGTTAAAAAATACTTCACTGGTGAACTATGCAAGTAACAAGGAAACACAAAAAACAAGCCCATATAATATTAATAATTAATTCCAAGAATTTTGTTACTTCACATTCTTTTTAAAAAATAAAAATCCCGAACCAAAGGATTCCCTCTCCATCTTCTGTAAGAAAAGAAACAACAGAAATAAAAGGACAAGGACTATCTAACCCAGTATCTAGCTGAGAACAAAGGTCTGTTCAGCCTCCAAGCAGTGGCCAATAGCAAGCCTATGGTAATGCAGCATACTGTAGTACACTCTGCCATCTTCTAGCCATCTTTATCAAAGGAATGTCTCAAATTCACAGTGCTAGGAGTTTGTTTGTGCTTTTCTAATCAGCAGTATAAATTCCATTTTCTTAGCATTCACTAAATTGAGAAGCAACAAGTTTCCTTGTTAAACTAAATATTATATTAAGAGCTACTCACTATATTAAGAACTTCCTCTTTTTCTGGTTTTGAATCTGTCAGTTGCTAGTTTTGTTTGATGCCCTTTAGTTTTTGTATTCCAAAAAATGATGAAATAGAATTCCCAATTTGCTGACTATGCCACTGGTGACTTACAGGCCTTGGTAAAATCCTAGAGGTCTTTTTGTTTACTGAAAATACTCCTTGACAGTTTAGTTTATGGAAATCATTCCACAATTTTTACTTCTCTTTACTACTACTACTTTTACTGGTTTACTATTAAACTCCTACTATATGAGTGATCTGCAATGCACAAAGGATTCAAAAGCATATAATGGATTTCTGTAGTGAAATGATCTTTTCAGTTTTGTTCTCTATTCAAGTCATTTCCCAACAATAGTTAACATTCAATTGCCACTGAGCTGATCTTTTTATGGAATTGTCTATCATCATTTCAGCCACATATCTCTAAGCAGGAACAGCTTGGCCGGCACTGTCAATGCAAACAGATTTCTTCCTTTTTTCTCCTAATTGTGCATTGTTTTTCTGTCTATCACCATCATATTTTTGTCTGCCATTTTATTGTCACTTCTGCAAACTTGCAATAAAATCTCATTTTTACTAATACCAGGAGATTAGAAACAATGGAAAAAACTTGTGACTTAGTAAAGTTTTATTTCCAGTTAATTTCTGAATATATGACCAAGTACAGATCCCTTTGAACAACTCTCTTCCACTGTAAAATCTGACTTAGATCTCCAAGCAACACAAGTTCTTTAAAAACCTCTGGTGACGGATCTTATCGAAGCCTTTTCCTATATGTGTAAATATAGTGTGTTATGTAGAACCAAATAATATAGAAAGGAACAGAAATTGCTTCATATAAAATGCACCATGACAATAATACTGAAGGAAAGTAAATACAAATTTAATACAAGTAGCTTTGTTGAACTAGGGAAGAGTACGTTTTGTAAAGTAGTACAATCTAGAGATAATTACAGAATAGAAAGATAGGATGACAATATTTAGGTTAACACTTACCATAAAAAGAATGGAAGAGTAACAACATTGAAAAGATTTAGGCAGAATTTTGAGAACTTCTCATCATATTTTTGTAAAGAAAGTTTTGTAGAATCTCCTCTTCTCCTGAGCCAAACGGAAGAACTACTGGGAAAGATTTATATAAGTGTTTGTATGCCTTTCCATATGCCACAGTTTAACAGACACTAGCAGGCCTGTTTATATCATCATTTTTCTTCTCAAAAAAAAAAATAAAAATTGCTCTTTACTAGTTTTCATATGTTCCCTAAAGATTTTCATCTCACAAATAAAAGAGCTTAATTATTTCTATAATGGAAGGATTAGCGTTCCCATGAGCAGATTCTTTCTGTTTAAAAATCATTGTAGGTATAATAAAATGCAAGTAGTTCATGACCAATGCAGCTGCTTCACAAATCACTGGAGTTAAAAAACCAAAAAACAAACCAAAACAAACCCACACAACACAACCCAGAAAACCAACAACCAAACAACACGAGAAAAGAAATCCTTAAAACCAGAGGATTAAAAATAAAACTAAACACAACTAGTGCCATTAATGGATAGTAACATTCAGGTCAAGACCACAGAGAGTAAATTAGTTGAGGAAAGTGTAATACTATAGCTGACACCTAAACAACCTTGAATGTTTTTGTGGTTTTTCAGTATACTCTTGTTGGAGAGGTTTAGGGGGATTGCACAACAGCTGCCAAGAGAATTTCTCTCTGCTGCAGTTAAAGCGCATTGCACGCTTTGATATATACATCATGTTTTATTATATATTGGCAAATGAATTTGGGTTTCTCTCTTCTCATTTTCATCAGTGTAACTACTGTCTTCAGAAGATTCATGTTTTGCATCTCTGAATGATGGGTCAGTGTTTATTTCATGAGTAGAATATTACCTGCCTGGTGAATGTGACATCAAAATAGCTTGTCCTATTATCTGGTTCCCCTAATAGGTTTATGGTCATTTTAAACACAAAGCATGACAGATTCAATTCAATAAAGGCAAGGAATCTCCCAGAGCTCCATTCTGGAGTGGAATTCCTTTGGATAGATGCAGTTGCTTGTCTGACTATAGCACTTTGCCCTCCAAAAGCTGCAACAAGAAGCTAACAAGACAAAGCATTTAGTGTGAGGACTGCAAAGCTTTACTTTCCTTAATTTTTTCCTGCTAATGTAGGAAGTTTCTTTATGACTGTGAGACTCTCATAACTTGAAACTACCCTTGTGTTTTCTAGGGACCTCAAGTTCCCAGCACAATTTAAAGAATGTGGTAAAGGAGACCATAAATGTTCTCTTCCTTTTTCTTACCTTCTAGGAAGGAGTATCAAACTCTTCTTTAAAAATGTGTCCACATTTATGATTCAGTGCAGTATTGCAGCCCAAGGGCCTGACTAGAAAAATTGCTGTAAATCATTCAAAGCAAAGGCGTAATAACACCATTATTTAAGGTCTGTCTTTATATTGTGTATGTTTGTAAAACAGAAATAGGTGTCTCCAAGTACTAGCACTCCAGCCTATTTTTGTCAATCCTTTTCTGTGACTCACTGTAGTCTTTGATCAATATTCATCACTGTTTGATGAACAACTTCACATTTACTTATCTGTTTGAGGACTTTTTGGAAGTACTTTGAATTAAAGTAAATCCAGCATGTTTTAACAGTAGACTACTGTCTTGCCACTGTGGAAACATTACTCTGAGATGCTGAATTTTGCCTGTCATATGAAACTATAGAGCTATACTTAAGGGGTGGTTTGTTAAATCTAATTCAATTTAAATGTAAGTGATGCTAAAAGATGCAGTCCTGCCACCGATGCCTCTTGTCCCTCAGTTTCTTACACTACATTTAGAGTCAATCCTATGTAGAAACAACTGAATACTGATTTAGCAGCCCTCTCCCCAAATAATAGTTTTCCACTATATTATTGAACTGAACTGGCTCAAACTTTACCACTGAATTTATATTTCCGCTAATATTTGCAGTCCATTGAAGTGCTTCTTTCAGTGGAAGTTTCCAGTTACCTTAGTTTACACATATATGGCTTATATATACTGTATAAACTATATATATAGTTTATAGACACTGTTTTCCAGTATATAGTTTATATACGTCATGCAATCAGGCTCTAAACTGTTAGATTGATAGGAGTCTTCTGACTCCTATTTAATCTATATTTTGGACTGCTTTGTTTAAAAGGTAGAACACAATTATAACATCAGCTAAATCTTTGTTATTGACTCTTTTAACCTTTCTTAAAACCTTGGTAGTATGCTGTACTTTTGTAAGGTATTACTGACGGTATTAGAAGTAATACCTGATTTATTATTATGTGTCAGTTTAATTAACATGCTGTTTCACTCCCTCTTCCAGATTGTTAATGAAGATGTTAAATAAACACGACCAAACAGTGATCCCTGCAGAGCTCCACCAGACACCTCCCACCAACTTGATACATTGCCATTTTTCATTACCCTTTATTTGTACTCAGCCAGCCATTTTTAAATCCAAGCGACAGTACTCCATGTCCAAGCCAATTTGAATTAATTTTGCAAGTAAAGATTTTGTAAGGCACTACATCAAGTGTTTTACTCAGACCAGATATATTACACATGCTTTCATCCACTAATTTTCTAAAGCTATCAGAAAAAGCAATCAAGCTTTGAAGATTACTGGTGTACCCAGCCAGCTTTTTGCTGGTCTATTCACTTACAAAACCAATCCTGGCATTATTAAAGAATTGCCACCCCTTTAGCTGATGACTGACTTAAAACAATGCATCTTTCTAATCCATGACCCACCCAGAATAATATACAGCCCTGATTATTCTCTCAAACTTTTAGTTTTGGACTACATGGCATGAGGGTTTATGTTTTGATTGATGTGGGTTGATGTTTTATGTTTTGATGGGTCTTTTTCTTTAAAAGGATCTGTGATTTCAGTAGCATAGCTTATGTTTATTTTGCATATTTCCAGCTGTTAGCTTGTATCAGCAGTTATTCCTTATTCCCAGTATGAAAGCAAGTAGGGCCCACAACAGCTTTTTAATCCAATCACTGGAGGAATATCAGACTGGTAACAGAGGCAAAACATACAGTATAGAAGGACTAATACTTGTAAAATCAGGTTTCTTCTCACAGCCAGAGGACTGTGTCAGTCAGACTAAATGTTTGCTTCCTATTTAATATATTGTTTCTCCTTATGTTTTATTGTTTAAACGTGTTCTAAATTGTTGTGCTTAAGACTTCTAGTTGAAGTTTGGCTTTTTCTCTTTTGGCATGTCCATTCCTTATTCTCCTGTCTCCCTAAAACTGATCCCATTCATTTTAATATGCCTGCCCTTCCTAGGAATCTCTTGTTGTGGTAATGAAGTACCGTGTGTGTTTTCCAGATGTGGTCTGGGGCACAAAGAAACTTGGTGTCTTATCACGTCACATATAGACTCTTTAGTAGAAGTGGGAAGGTTTCAGATACACTTTTTTCCTCCTCAAGCCTAATGAATATACTGGCTACTAAGTTGCATTTTCACAGATAACCCCTACTAAGACAATTTCTTATTCTTACTAGCATCATTCATATACAGTTCCTGGTAATCTCCAGGGAGAAGCTTAGTTCTGCCTCTAGTTTGTTTGTGATTTTTTTTATTGAAATGTGTCTGAAAAGTTTAGTGTTATGTTTCTTGAAATTTTTCATACTGTAAGCCATCTTGTTGGAGATAAAGCTTTCAAACTGAAAAGTCACATGACAAAAATGCTGATTTTTTTTTTGTCACTTTTATAGATTTTGGTCACTGGGATCCTACAGTAGGTATATTGTTTATTGAATGTTCTATTATAACTTATTTAATTACTTCTAATTTTGATATTATTTTCAATTTAAGTTTTTCCACCTCATAGTGGAATGATTACAACAGAATATCCAGTGTTTAACTTCTTTGCATGTATACGTGAAGACAGAAAATATATTGCTTTTCTTCTCAATGATAAGAGAAACAAAGGTCATAGATCCCCAAAGGTCTAATTTCAGCAAGATTAATGCACAGAATGCAGCATATTTCACTTAATGAGCATGAAATGTGTAGATGTGTGAGGAAGTGTATCATTGTTGGGTTTGCTATCCTGGTGGAAAGAATATAAAATAATACAAAACCTTAAAATATCTTTTTTTTTTTAATAAAAATATCTAATTAAGACATAAACAGTACTGTATAATCCAGTTTTGAGCTAGACACAAGGAAAGCAGATCTCATTTTCCTCTGCTCAGGCTTTTAAAAATATCCTGCATTAAATGCTTGCACACATGTTGTGAAAAGCTAGGCACACATTTTGGGCTCTTGCCTTAATATTTAAATGAAGTTGCACTTGTGGGAAGATGCTGTTTCACAGAAGTGCTTCTGTGGTAATCCTCTCATGGCTGTGCAGTGGGACTTAGAAAAAGTGCAGAGCTTTGTTTTAATCGGTGTCTATATTCCTTAAAAACAAAGAAATTGCTGATTAACTCAATGTGATAAGAAATGGCTGGTGTCTACAGCAAATTGCCTGGAGTTAAAAGGCTCTTCTCTCCACTGATTGACCTTCTGGAGTGAAATGGTCAAGTATTTATACCATTTTCCCCCCTTTGAGCTTAGTCTAAGGGCACAAATCTTCAAATTGCCACAGGAAAGTGAAGACTTTCTTTTTGATATCCATCATTTTGAGGGCAAAATCAGAATAATTGAGACCTCACTGACCCTACCTCCATGGGACTCCTATACCCGACTTCTGCTCCTTGGTTAAACACACATCCCTACATCAAGAGCTGTGAGCGGCCCTCTGCTCCGGCGAGGAAGCTGCCGTGGCCCTGAGGGATGGCTTCCCGCCGCGGGCTCCCCTGTGCACTGCAGCCCTATCGGCTGGGGCAGCCGAGGCCTCACTCACTGCTGCAGGGTGCTGGCAGCTTCTGGAAGACAGAGCCTGCAGGCAGCAGCAAGGCAGGGACCTCTGCCCTGTAGAAGAGGGTCTTGCCAACAGCCCGGGCCCAGCCTCAGGGGTAGCAGGAGGGAGGAGATTTCCCCAGGCAGCATCTGTGGCACGGCAATCACTGAAGGCTGCTGGGTGAGAGGAAGTCCAGAGGCTGGTGCTGGCAGAAGGGCCGAGGTCAGTGTCTGCTCAGCTGTTTGACATTTATTTCATCTGCCATGTCTTTGCTTTAGTCATTGGTACCCTGGTAAAACACAGCCTGGGAGATTCAAAGCCCTGTTGATGCCTGTGGTGGGCACTGCCTGGGTGCTGGCAGCACGGTGCCTGGTGACATGGCAATGGTCACCAGGGCAAGCTTGTGTGGAGTCTGCACCGAGCGCACCCTGATCCACCACTGGCACTGTACAGGTGTTTCAAAAGTTAGAGCTACAGTCTTGTTGTGTGTAACCAGTCCAGCTGCCAAGCCAGAGGACATAACTTCCTCTCAGCATATGTTGCCAGTGTGACTTGTCTGAGCACCAGTGAACGTTGTGGGTTGTTAATGAGAGCAGCAACTGTATGTGCCATGCACGAGCTTTCTGTTCAGACAGATTATTTGCAGAAAGAGGATGACAAGTTACCCAACTGCTAGCCTTAACTTCAGTCCTTCACTGGCTGAAATAAATTTTAATGATTCTGATTACCGTGCTGGGTTGAGGTTTTTTTTTGTGTGTGTGGTGTAATTTTGTTTCATTCTTTTAACACCTTCTTCAATGACTAAATTAAAAAAAAAAAAAAATTGGTCAAAGGTTGAGGTTTAATAGATCTCAAGTGGCAATTTATTTCATCTTCCAAAATGCTGTGAAAGGCTTTAGACTTGAGAGGTTTGAGTGCAAATATTTTCATCAGCTTTGCCTCCCTAACACTTTGGGTAACAGGAAGTTCAGAAGGGATTGACAGCACAGCAAGGATGGTCTTATAGCAGTAGTGGCTGGAGTCTGCCATGGGCAACGTGCTTGTGCTTCATCCTGCTATCTGGAACTACAGCCACGAAGATACACATGTGTATCTGTTCAGCTGTATCTCATCTGAACATCAGAGTCTAAGTCACCTACCTCGAAGTTCTGTCACGTTGTACTGCTTGGGCAGTGGAATTTGAATTGCTCATTTACACCCGTCCTTAGTAGTATTTTTTTCATTTAAGATTACGTTGTCATTTGTCTTCCACGACTTCCATTTAGTTTCTGCACTGCTTTGCAAAGCTTTTCCTTAACACAGTGTTAGTGACAGAGATACAGAATAGGCAAGTCAAAGGATGAAGATAAAAAAAGAACATCAATGTTGCTGCACCAGAAGGAAGAAGAGTCACGAACAGTGCCTATTTGGAACATTCAGATTTTCACAGTATATTGTTCAAAATGAAATTCTGCTCTTCAGCAGGGATTTATTGTATCTAAATAGACATATATGGATTTACTGTGGGCTAGGAGAGCTAAAATGAGATTTTCTCCTGTGCATTCACATGCCTGGGTTTGTATCTCCTCTTAACAGGTAACCTTCTTTGTAGGGAGGTCATTGTTTTTTTAACTCCTCCTGAGCCACTGACATAATAATATAAAAGTATTGGAAAATTCAGCAGTTATATTTGTTCTTAAAACTGTAATGGAGGCTTTGGAAACAGCTTCATCTTCAACAATGTCTTGCAACTTGCACTTGAAGCAGAAGTAAATATGCTTGTTTCACTCTATAATTGAATTTAATCTCCAAATTTGGCACAGTAACTCCTGAGAGGTTAACTGAATTTTCAGTTCACCAAACAGAAGGCTTTAAATGTTTACTGGAGTTTTGCTCAATTTTTCTCATGTTTCATGGATTTTCTGAAATAGTCCAACCCAATGCCAAGCTTTAAACAGCTTCCTGGCATCTGAGAAATAGAAAAGTTTTGAACATTCAGTACTAAATGCTTTGGACCATTTCTCTGTATTCATTATAATCTAAAGGTTTTAAAAGATTGCCCATAGACATTCAAGTTCAACAATGGATCTTGTTTTCTAATGTTGCTAGAGAGAAAATTTTGGCCAAAAATTAACCCACAACAAACCCCCTGGCCTTCATTTTAAAAAAGAAACAACTGTTCTTTTCTATACTCTCTTCTCAGCTGCGAACAGTTCAAACCATAGGATCTAGGCAGGGTATTGAGTGATGTTTTAAGTGAGAAAATAAGGTTCTGATGGGATATATAGATGGCAGGAATATAAAATTGGAGATGGTGAACACTGAAGGTCATTGACTGTATTCTCTGATGATGAAGATATATTAGCAGATAATTAGCAGACAATGCTTTGGGAAGGGGCATTTCTATTTGCAGTTCTTTGAAGGAATCAGAATTATGATGTTCTAAACCAAGAAATAACTTCAAGGGTTAGTATCTAATCATTGGAGTTTAACCCTCACATTTTACAATTTTTGTCCCAGTTATCAGAGCTTGCTAGAAATTTAGTCTAAAAAATTTAGCCCCAAACAATCTCTTACATATTTGTGTCATTTGAGGAGCTAGAATTACCTGGAAAAAAAAAAATCCTATATCTCTGCAGTGAGAAACAGGCAAAAAAAAATCCTAAAACCTTCCACATGTCTAAACACTTCATCATTCTACAGGTTTTTAGCCTATGGCACTTTCTGATAAGTGAAAGGATGGTGACACTGATGTCCTGCTCTTCCTCTTCTGTCCAGTGGGGTAAGATACCTATTTTCATTTAAATTTTGTATGTGCTTGCTACCTCCTGTAGAAATAGAAAAGTACTTAAAGTAGGTAAACACGGGGGCATCTTTTCAGATCATGGAACATTTTGCTTGAGAGAGTCATGTGCCTCTGTCACCTTTTCATTATGGTGGTCGTTTAGAACCAGGTTCATTTTCTGCCTCTGAAGCACTTTATATTTTTCTCAAGTATTCTTGTCTAATGTTCTTGGAGTAGACTGCTGGACTGGAAGAAAGAAAGGTTATTCACAGCTTTTTTAGAACTATGTAGTGTTTATTACTGAGTTAAAATCAAGCCTGATATAAGCCTAGATTGCACCCACCTTATTAGAGATGGTTTACAGTCCTCTTCTTCTCATAGAAACTATTGTGGTTGATTGAGTTTTCCCTGTGTTTTAGGAAAGAAAAGTTGAATTAATGAGGTTCTTATTCCCCTCTGATTTTCAAAAGCAAAGAAAAAAAATATCTATGTTGGCAAGAATTTTCTACAGTGCTAAAATACATTTGTGCTACGTTAGCTTTTCTATATTTTTCATACTTCACTTTTATTTCTAACAAAACTGGTTGCTTATCCAAAATTTTATGGTAACTTTTAGACTACAATCTATTTCGAATGTCTTTATGAAAGACAAGCTCTGTCATTATGTTCCCAAAGGGATATACCAGTAAACCTGAAGTCTGGGGAATAAAATTGGAAGATTACTGTTTCTTGTCATATATTTCTATTTTACAGCTTTCAGTACACTGGAATGGCTTAGTAGGGAAGAAAAACACTGGCAGCGAAGGGAAGTAACTATTAATGTCCTATCAGAGCTTGATGGAGCTTGATATAATTAAAAAACTTGTGATATCTCCAGCAATTGTAGTTCCAATTATTTGCTAGCTAAAGGCAACTTTCACTGCTCTAAGTTAGGAAATCATGTAAATAGCCTAATTAATATAATTTGCCTTCTGTTCTGCTAAGAAAACAAAACCAAATATGTCATTTTTTAAAGAATAAATAACATAGTATAAACTAAATATTATAAATATTCAGTCCATTTGTAGAGCAAACATTACATCTTACAAGTCATTCTCAGCATTTCTAAGTAATTCAGCATGATTTAATGAAATTATGATGGCTTGGTTTAGCTTTACAACTGCATGACAATAAAAGGAAAGCTTTCCTTTGTGTCGATTAGAGGTAGTGCTTTTACAAAATAGTGTGTAACAAC
>NW_008617022.1:36866-39026 GCF_000691845.1 Merops nubicus | reverse complement strand
CAGCAGGGGGCCAGGAGATATAAAGAAGGTTTCATCATCTTGTATCTGCAGTCCTTTAATATCAAGAGACTTCCACAAAACTTAAAATATGTCTTTGAAATATTCCATGCTGTGGTGGTAGAAAGGTACAATAAATAATACTCCGCTTTTTCCTCATGTGGAATGAAGAGATAAAGCTATTTATAAAACTGTAAAGACTTACAAATCATTCTAACAGGTTGTCATATGTTAATGTCAGTGAGAATTTAATCACCCAAGGTAAAAATCTATATTTTTTTTTTCTCCAATCCTATCTTGTTTTCATAACTCTTTCTATTGACAGATTGTCTCATGATGATAAATTAAAGGAGTGCCCAAGACCACAAAATGTAAAACAAAAAAAAAATACAAGGACTGAAGTGGTAGATTGTTTTTAAACTGTGTGACAGTTTTATTTTTCTGTTGTTCTAGAATTTACAGGATCTAATGAGGGGTCATTGTGCTCAGTATTTTACACCTGCTTAATGAGACAATAAAGAGATAACAGCTAGATGGACTGTGAGGATTCAGATTGATATAACAACTAGCTGAACTTTCTCTGGGAAAAAAAAATTACTCTTTTTTTTTTTTTTGAGAGTGTTGTTTATTCAGGAATAAAACACCCTACTTAGGAACAAACCAATTTTTTTGTCAATTTTATTAATAAAAATTGTTACGACAGCTTCTTACCCAAAAAGCTGTTCAGTGTCGGTTTTAATTTGCCAGCAGGGAACAGAGTAGGCTGAATTCTTTGGCTTTTAGACAGTTATGCTCCTGCTAAAAAGAGACACTTCCATGAGCTTTCCAGGTGATCCCATAGTGAATTTGACTTTATCCTTCTATACATGCCTGAGCCAAAGAGGAGTTTCAGGAAAAAATAAAGATATACAAACATTTTAGATTTGTCAGGTGATTTTATCATTTTCTATACATTTCTCTGCAAATCCAGTATTGATCAGGTTTTTGTCCAGAGCAGGAAAGACATACAGCATTATTTGGTGGCCTCTACCCTCCTTGCAAACTGAAGTGAACAAAGTTTATGCTATGCTTGCTATGCTTTGTTTTGTTATGATAGCTATTAGAAAAATTAATCTTAAAAATCATCCTTTCCTCTCCTTCAAAATGCTTAGATGCTACTTGTTGATTGAACTGATGGCTTTAGTTGTCTTCTTCATAGTATAAGATCAATCCACAGAATCAAAATGTAAAGTTTGAATTAATTTATTTCACTTGATTCTCTAAAGCCTTTCCTTGGATCAACTCTAGTGTTGTCATACAGATTGGCACTGCAGAAATCTCATGTCCTCGTTCATGAAGGAGTGTGACGTATCCTCAGATGTGTCTGCCAGCTGGGGAGCAGGGTTCTGTGTTCCACCTCACAGACCAGTGATGTGGGAAGCAGAAGGTGTAAAGACTCTTTTCCATTCTGAGCTGTGATCTGCTGCACTTGAAAGGAGAGAAAATAAAAAATTTTTTTACATATAAACTAAGCACATTTGATCTAGAAAGCCCTTCATCTGTGCTAAGTACTTTCATCCTTCTCTGGGTTTTCAGGATATGTTCTCCATTACTCTCTCTGCATTTCACAACGTAAGGGTTATTTCCAAGCTTAGATTTTAAAATGAGGTATTTTACCTATTAAAAATGCAGAACTTGCTTTATACTACTTGACTCCCCGATGAAAGGTTAGTTGCCTAATCGCATGGGTTTGGTGGCCATGGTACAGTGCAGATTGTTAAGGCTGTAATAGGAAATCAAATAGTTCATTTCACAGCCATCAAATACACGCTGAGCTGCCTGACTGGTTTATGCTGCCTTATCTTTTAGGATGTAAAACCTATTCTTCCTTTATGAAAACAGTACTTTGTGTTAGATAATAATTTCATTTACATATAAAGGTTACACTTAATAAAAATATATGAACCAAAATTGCAACAAAGATACAACATCATAAACCACCTTTTTTAGAATGTGCTGGTTTTTTTTCTCTTGAAAGGCTTCACTGCTTTTAAGACAGGAGATATTGCTTCAGAACTAAAGATTTAAAGCTTTTTTCTTCTGCCTGTAGTAAAAGTAATAAAGCTTTTTATTGTACAAAGACTGTAAATATATTTAGCAATAATTTCAACAGCTTGAAGTGTC
>NW_008617022.1:28984-36835 GCF_000691845.1 Merops nubicus | reverse complement strand
AGGTAAAATACAAGGTTCATATTTACCTAGGCTTGGCCTAGAATTTTCTGTAACCTTTCTTTCCACCTAACCAGCACTGAACAGTTATTGTTTGTTATCTTGTAAACACTGGAAGACAATCTCATGGAGGAAATGACTCCTTGCAGTTAGAAATAAGATACTGCTGAAACAAGTTTGTTTTGATTAGTTTCTGTTTCCATCACTTGTTATGATTGTTTACTGCAAAGGGGCATCATTCCTTCAGTCTGGAGCCCGGTACCCGAACCCATGGTAGCTCCTCCAAAGCTCCACAGCAGTATAGTCTGATGATAAGGAACTTTAGCCTCCTAGAGCAATATGTCATGAGAAACTTGCTGTCTTAAAACAGTGGATATTGTTCAGGGAACTCATGGCAAATAGAAAAGGAGTTTAATGATGACTTGAAGAGTTGACTTTGAGAAGAGTCTTTAAGGACTCTGTAAACAGGCCAAATACTTTCCTATAGATTTATAAGTGTTACTTTGTGAGTATGATGATCTTTATTATAATTTTTGCTATTCTAAATGTATTAAATATTCTGAGTTTGGTAGAGGAGCAGGTTTAGGATACAGATGAAGTCCATTGCCCTTAGAAACAAAGAAAATTAAACAAAGTTGCATCTATTTTCCTGCCTTCTTCCTTCCCTGCCTTTCTCAGTAAATATCTCAGCCTTGTCAGCGCTTTATTTCTAAATCAATATTAATGTATTTCCATTGTTTCAGTTTTATATTGTACTCCTGTTGACCTAGGATTACAAGCATACTTTCAACTCCTAAATCTTACTGTCATCTGGGGAAAATGTACAGAGGGACAAGAGTATTCTGTAAGCAGGGAAGAGTGTTGTCTTAGAACTCCTTTTTGAAAATAATTACAATTCTTATTCTGTCTTTGTATGTTGCGAAGCATAACCAGTTATTGCATAGTTAGAACCATGAGATAGGAAAAAATGCAAACACAGACACTCATTTGTTATGGGCAGAACAGTAATCAGTGGTAAGTTTTTGATGAGTACTGTTAGAATGCCTGTTAAATTCCTTGGTGGGATGGATTTGGGAGATAAATACTTCCACAGATTACAGGAAAAGAAGGAAAAAACCAACAAAGTATTAGTGAGCCAATCTGGAGCTATAAAATTTATTTTTTTTTTTTTTTCACAGTTGCATATAAATCTTTCATATATCATATAGTAATTTGTATCATAAATTAATTTTCTTCCTTGAAGGAGAGTAGGTTTAGACCAGATCTTAGGAAGAAGTTCTTCAGTACAAGGATGGCAAGACTCTGGAACAGATTGCCCAGAGAGGTTGTGGATGGCCCTCCCTGGCGGTGTTCAAGGCCAGGTTCAAGGAGGTGTCCCTGCCCATGGCAGGAAGGTTGGATTAGATGATCTCTAGGGTCCCTTCCAGCCTAAGCCGTTCTATGACATTAGTACTTTGGGTTGGCCTCATATAAAGTTTAGTCAGACAGGTTAAACATGTTTCCCAGCTTTGTTTCTGTAAAGAGAACATCAACTTTGGGCTGCTACATAGCTTGTAAAAGGAGTTCCTATGAATAAATGTCAGGTTATTTCCTAAGGCTGTAAGCCCATAAAGGAGAAGATTTCTTTCTGATGGTTGCAAAGAAAACCCAAGTGAAGAAAGAATTTGTAAAACAATGTTTAACTGTAATTTTTGAACAGTGTAAAAAAAGTGTTTTAGAAATTACTAATAGATTATATAGTAACAGATATTATATCTTGGGATCAGTGCTAAATTATTTGGTCATTGGTAGTAAACTGTATAATACAGTAAACTGTATTCACCACTCAAGTGGTATACACCACTTAAATTATTTAATGGTAAATTTCAGTAGAAAGTAGAAAAAGGTTTTTAAAAGCAGTCATCACTAGTAATTATGTATGTCAATTAATATCCTGCAAACAAGCATGAGCTTATGTATTTCTGTGAAATTAGACTGTGTTAGCTGTTGGAAAAGTTACTTTACCATTGGAAGGTAAATGTTCCAAAGCTACTAGGACTGTAGGTGATACAATTTATCAAATATTATACAAATTATCAAATGTAAAATATAAATTTATAATGTTTTATGTCTGTGATATGATTTTAGGAAACACATACCCTTGACAGAACCATTTTTCTGTTATGCTTTTGGATCAACAACTGACTTTAGATTTTGTAAAACACAATCACATGTTCAGCTGGTAGAAATTGATAGTGATATTAATGTAATTAGGTCTGTTTCATAAAGATTTTATGCTTCTGAGTCTAAAATCCAACAGTGAGTCTAACATCTACTTGGCTTGTCTTAAATTAATGCAGTGTACTATATAATAACATGATTTAGGTCTCCTTTTTGAATAACAAGAAGCATAAAGATATTTTCCCCTACAAAAATAGACCCCTGATACACTCTTACTGATTATCAGCCTTCTCCGAGTTCTTCAAGTGAAAGACAGCAACATGACAAGAGGAACTAAAACAGCATTTGCAAAGGAAGATTTGTTTTACAAGCACCGACAGCTTAGCAGTCGGTTTTAATAGCGTGGAGTCAGAAGAGCTTAGGTTAACTCTGTTTCATGGCATAAACTGGTAAAAGTGTGATACTGGACAACTACAGCCCACCTCTCCAGCTAAAACCAGTAGACATTGAAATGAAGCAGGTTTAAAGAAAGAAAAAATTGCCACAAAATGTCCTAACTCCCCTTGTAAGAAGTTCAGCATGATGGGACTTTATAAGTAGATTTCACTACTTCGATGGTGTCTAACTCTTAAAAATCCATAACTTAATAGTTCCTTTAATGCTTTTAATTAGTCCCTCATAAAAAGAAATTAAAGTTTAAAAGTCTAGCAGTTGAAGAGAAATTAATAAAAAAACTCCCAAACCTGAACATGTTAATTGTTGAATCTGAATGGACTTACTTCATGAGAACAACCTAAAATTCCTGTTTGGATTCATATCACATCCAACTTCTATATACAGTATAACATCCCATAAACTTTTCTTACAGAGGATGTTGCTCTCATCTGTACCTTTATATCACAGACAAAACTTGTAGCTCACAGAATGTGAATAATGAGAACATAAAAAAAAAATGTAATAGTTTGAGCAGAATCCGATCAATCCATTTTGAGTGAGAGACTTCCATTTTTCCAGTTCTTGGGAGAGTTGGAGACTTCTAGTTTTATTTGATAGAAACATCAGCTTCTCAGCTCTTACAGAAGTTGATAAACTGCCTGAATGGATAATAATTTTAGAAACTGGAAGTAAATATTAACTATTAATAATACAATATTATTATAATATTATAATATTAACATGTGTATGCTATTACAGAAATTATAGATGATGATAAAGCTGGATTCCTAGTTCAAAAGTAGTGGTTTCATGTATTACTAGCACACATTTTTTATTAGTGGTTCACAACAACAGAGCTTTGTGCCGTATTCAAATACTTCTCTGGGCTGTACTTTCATGCTTATTGAAAGAGCATGACTTTTAATGTGGAGATAATGTCTTCCATTTGGTTTACACTTAGCAACTTTAGGACAATCTGATAAATGGGAGGAAATATTTCAATATTTGATCTTTATGTTTATGGTGAAACAAAGTGAAATTTTACCCCCTCCCCAGGTAATTAGTTTCTAGAACAGGAAACATTTTAGGATGATATAAGATCTACTGAACAAAATATAATGCATGATGAGAGATGGAATGAATTATGGACAAGTGAAGGAAATGGGGAAAGTTTTAAGAAAAATTATTTTATATAAAATAGTTATTATAACAGTTACTCATTAAAACAGCAGTAATAAAATTATATTTATAGCTGAATAAGGAGTCTCGGTGTGATTAAGATATGGAAGTAACTAATTGGACTGCTGAAATATTAGCAAATTGAAGTGATGGAAAGTATATAAGTGAAAACAAAAGTGCATAAAAATTAATGAGGAGGCTGAAATAGGAAATGGAATAAATGAAAATAACAAACCAAGTAATGTATAATGAATAAATGTATAGCTGGTAGACAAGGAGATATTAAGGCCATTAGAAAAGTGAATGGATATTCATTGCCTCAGAACTGCTATTTTTTTGCTTTGCAAAAATGTGAAGTTTTGGTTTTATTTTTGTACAGAATGATGATTTCTCCTTTACCTGATTTAACAATCTACAAGGTATATTTGTCAGCAGTGGCATGGTGAGGTTTTTATCAGTAAGGCTTGTCCATAGGACTGTGATGTCCCAGGAAGCCCCTGTGATGCTGCACTGCTGGGGCTGAAGGGAGCAGACCTGTCCTACCCTGCTCTCAGCCACTTTTTTCTAATTCTGTCTCTCCCTGCTCTTGTAGCACAAATGTTGTGGTGCTGAAAATCCAAACCTTCAATCTTGCTGAAGATCCAGTCTGGACTTTGTCTGAAGTATATCAACCTCCTCTTTTAAGGGATGAGGCGGGAAAGCCAAGGGTGTTTTTTTTTTTTTTTTTACTATTAAATTTGATTCATACTCTGATGAAAGTTATTGGGGGGAGGAGAAGTAATTGTCCCATAAATACTTTTACTGGGACAAGGAAGGTGGCAGCACAAGTGCTAGAACAAGCAGCTAACTATGGGAGAAGGTGGGACTGCCTTTGTCATAGGCAAAATGAAGAAGCTTTGGGAACTGGCCCAAATTTCCTCTTCAAGTTCCAATTTACTACTTCTGATTGCAAGCTAGAACTTTCTCTGTGCATTTTTAAAACTGATTCTTCTCTCTTTCTGTGCCAGTCAAATGTACCGTGTCACTGAGCTATAACTATTTCCACGGCAACTGACTGTGTGTTGTGGACCAGTTCTGACAGATTCATGTATACCTTGAGCCATTCGCTTGCCCAGCTGAGTGAGACAAGTGAGACACTGCTGCAAGGTGGACTGTTTGGAGCTGGTTAAATGCTGAGACTCTGTGTCTGGTGCCTCGTAATACTTCATACAGCCATGACCAGATATTGTGATTAGGTCCTGGGATCCTGCAGAATAAATAAGAATAGGATAGGGTATGTAAGCCAATGGTTGGTATCAACAATACTTTCCAGAATGGATATCCAGATATACAACATGAGTTAAGCATCGTAAAGGTTAACATTTTTGTATTAGAGCCAGTCAAAAGCATTTATTTCCAAAATACAGGGCCAAAAATAGAACATGTTTTCTGTGTTCCTTCCAGTATTCTGTCTCTTCTCTTCAGTGGCAAGATAAAAACTATTTTCAAAATACAATATCTTTAAAGGCTTATGAATGAGATTATTATATGTCCTTTGACTTGTATTCCAATTCTTTCAAGATTCTCATAATAAATGTTTTACATATTTTGAAGTTTGGAAGATTTGAAAAGACTAACAGTTTAGAAAATATATAAAGCATTTATTGTGAAAATTATGAGGTTTGCTGCATGCTTCTATCTGTAGTGTTGCAGTGACAAAGTCAGTAGAACTGTTTGTGCATTTGTATATCACCACGCACAAAGATTATGCTTGCACATAAATATGAGATGAACTTTCTTGCCAACCACTTTTCATGCTAGCTGATATTTCATTATATCCCTGATTTATACTAATAGGGTAAGTTAAAAAATTTGCTTAACTAACTTTGTAAAACATTTTGGCCTCTGAGGTAGTGTCCTGGTTCTGTATAAAAAGGGGTTCAGGGCAGGACCCACACGGAACAGAACTATCTACTCGCCTCTCCCCCCCTCGAGAGAGAGAGAGACACTTTGGAAAAAAAATGAAGTATATTGTTTAACAAGGAACAGAAAACGAAAAAGGGAGGTATGGAAAATAATATGTATAAAGATGAGGGGAAAAATACAAAAAAATAAAATATACAAAACCCTCAGAAATGGTTCCAGGGTCCCACGGAGTGAAAGGACAACTTCCCTCTCCGAGCTCCAAGGCAGGAGTGAAATTAAAACCCACTCCCTGCCTCTTATCAGAGTGTGTGTGGGAAGGGGAGGGAATACAATGGGTCACCCCCACCCCGGGTCCTCCCAGTTGCTGGAAGGTCATGCCCCCATTCCAAGCCTCAAACCACAACAGGTAGCTTGACCTGAAATACAGGCAGAAATTAAAACCAATCCAACCTGTTTGGACTAAACCAATTCTTCTGTTGTGAGCAAATAACTTTATATGTATCCATTTAAACTGAATTGTGCTTTATAGAGAATTAGCTTATTCTCTTCAATATATGTGGCTACAAAGGCTAAAACCAGAAAGCTACATTCTTGTGTTGTCCAATGCAAGAGCAGCTTGAATGCAGTCACGTGTAATACCATCAGAAATTCTGTGCACCTTCACTAGCTAGTTACCCTGTTATATTTCAGGTGATCACAATGCTGCGTTTTTCTTCTGAGTGGGAGAGAAAATCAAGTACTTAGTGGCATAAATAAAGTCAGAAATTCGACACAAGACTAATGGAGGGAGTGAAACAAACCACTGAAGTAGATGTCTGTTGACTCCCTTTCTTTCTAATTGTATAGTCCTACACTGGAAGGGGCATCAAGGGGTCACCTAATGCAGTTCTCTTTGCTAAAACAGAGCCATGTGATTTCAGAGAGATTCTCATCCAGCTTTCTATTAGTGAAACTATGCAACTATCTCAAGCGGTCCTTTTGATTAGCCTTGCTATTAGGGTGTTGGGTTTTTTCACCCCTAATAGCCAGCTTTGAGCTTTCTTACTCAGAGTTTAAACCTATTGCTTGTTCACTATGGACATGAAAAACAGATCATTCCATTCCTCTCTTCAACAGCCTTTTGTTTTCCTGATGACTGCTATAATGTTGTCTCATCTTTTTGTCTTTGTCTTTAGGCAAACTACTGCAATTCAATTATTCTTTTGGCATAGGTGGTATTGATTATTCCTAAGCTTTCCTGTCCCCAGCACTTGTGCCATTTAAACTATGCTCTGTTTAAGAGCTAATCTTTACCTCGATAAATTTATCATTTGGAAGTTTAAGGAAAAACAAGTCTTTTTTTCACACAATGTGTAAATAAATCATGGAAGACTTTACACTGGGTATTGCAGAAGCCAAATTATAAATGGGCTTAAAAAAGGATTATACACAGCCCTTATGGAAGATAGGTCCACTGGGAGCAGCTGAAAATAATTTTCTAAATGTGACCTCTAACATAGAAGTTCTGAAACTGGAGATTGTACTTCAGAGTGAAGAACAAGGACAGGGTGGTTCTTTACTTACAATCTTTTCCTAAGCGTCTGCTAGAGGATATTTCAGTTATGATCTTCTTTCATTTTATTGTTTCATCTTTAATAAGCTTAGTATACAGTGGTATGCATATGCATTTTATAAATTCATTGGCTTATTATTTCTGATAAAGCCCATAAAAGGATTATGGGCCTCTTATCTCCTACCAGACTAATTGTCAGCTAAACCAGCAAAGGTTAAGAGGTTTGCGATTTCCTTTTTGCTCCTGTTGCAAATGGCTGCCTGAGTCTCTCTAAAAACATTTATCCTTCATCTTGTTCATTAGTTGTTGACCTATACCTTTTAATACAAGCATCTCTTCTATTTTTAAGACAGAGGAAAAACTTTCTGTAATTATAGAGATAGTCTCATTCTTTAAAATGTCTACTGTCCTTATTTCTTGATTTCACTTAAGTTTTAATGCAGGGAGTTCCAATTTTGAAATATTCAAGAAAAAATATTTCATACTGCTTGTATTTAAGTAGGATCATTTTAGCTTTATTGATTTCCCCCTTCTCCTTCCCTTATTTTTTTTATTAAGAAATTTGGCTGAGATTGGTCTTTGGAGGAAAGCAAATTGATTCTGTGCAAGCTAGATATTTTTTG
>NW_008617022.1:0-28953 GCF_000691845.1 Merops nubicus | reverse complement strand
CAATTAATCTAATGCCAGGGCTAATATCTGTCCCTTTTCCAGCTTCTATTTTCTGACTCATTTTGTCATTTCTTAGCACTGCTTATCTGCACCTGGCTTTCAATGCTGTGACATGACCACAGAATATTATTTTTCTTTTATCTGCTTTGGAAAAAGATTGTGTATTTTGATCTCCAATCTTGTCCTTCCCAGAGTGGGTTACTGCAGTCATTTTCTTTGTGAGCTGCAGATGGAAACAAGTAAAAAACTTCAGCTGGAGCAGATTGCCAGTTACGTGATAGTATTTTATAAGGAGACTTTATATAGATTATGTATTAATTGCTAGTTCACTTTTAAAAAAAAAATTAAGATTGATTTGTGTTGCTATGCACACACCTTCAGGAAATGAGAGCCTTTGATAGCGTTTGGTTGCATTGATAAGCCTTATACCGGCCTGACTGGTCTCAGCTGGGGCATCCCTGGCCCAGCTGCAGGACATAATGGCTTCAGTTCAAACCCCAGCTCATGGAGTGATTCCCTGAGCTCACCTGGGCTCTGCTTCATTGTGCTGAACATGCTAGAGGATCTGGGCTCTTGGTTAAACCTGCTGCCATTGCTGCTCTCCACAAGCAAAGGTACTGTGTGACTGGACTCTGGCTTTCAGATGCCCAGATGTGTTGTCACACTTGTCTCTCTGTCCTTAGAAAGCAGTCTGCCCTTTTACACCCTCCCAAACCTTGGCTTTTGAGCATTAAGCTTGATGGGGTAGGGTGGGCTAAGCTTTTGATATGGTTACCAGATAGGCTTGTGTGTCTTTGAGGGTCTTTGGTTCTACATTTTGTTCTGCAGTTTGTACTCTCTTGGCATTTGAGAGATGCTGCAATGTTTGTTTCTTTATTCACCACTTCTCTAAAGAGCTGTCTTGAAAACAAAAGGTTTTTATTTGGTAGAGTGCTAACTAAGGCATATTTTGTTGCTTTGTACACCGATGTGAAGGAGTTATTAGTTAAAAGGTATGAATCCAGACCATAATCTCAAGGTGTAGAATGAAAGAATAGTATAAAAGGAGGACAATGTCTACCATCTATCCTAATGGCTTCACAAAATTGCTAGAGGAGGTAATAATACCAAACCAAAGTGAAATGCTACAGCTCACAGTCTCAAAAAGTCTACTACCTTAAGTATCTTTCTCAAGAAATGAGCACAGTGCTTTAAAGAACAAGATAAGTTAAAACTGTGTTCAGACAACTATTCATTTATGAGCCTTTTCAGATGAGGAAAGGATTCTAAACAAAAAGCTATTTAATAAATACCATTTAACAGAAAGTGTTTCAATTGTTTAGAAAGTGCAGAATGAGCTCAGTTAAATCGGTAAAATTTGAAAGCATTAGTATTTTTCTGAATTATTGCAAGATAGTTCTTACATCCATTTGATTATATTCTGGAATCTTGAAGCTTTGCTGCTGCTACTGGGAAATAAACTATGGAGAGTATTGAGTGATTCTGTAATATTTTTATTTTCTGATACTTTTGAGTGACTTAGCTTATAGTTGAATAATTGCAAGGGGTTAAGCTTTTCTCTGGGATAGAAATAAACATGAGTCACAGTCATACAGGACAGTAGAATGAGAAGAATGCTTAAAAATTGTCAGCATGATTGTGAGGACTCAGCAGAAGTCCAGGGACTGCCTCAGAGGAGCTGTCTTCCTTTGGTTCTGGTTTGATTTCAGTGCAAAACAAAAAATGCATTTATTTCCAAAAAGCTGAGCTTAACTTGAATTTGTGAGCTCTGAGGAGCAGCAGTAGATGTTCATTCTTTATAGGTGCTGCTTTTCAAGTCATATCACAGTCCAACCTGTTCTTTTATTTGGGAATTACTGTAAGAGGGTATAGACTGCAACAGTAAAGGTGAGGATGGAATTGTGATAAATGATTTCTGTTTTTTCTTCACATACAAATTAAGAACAGAAAAATCTATGTATTTATTAATTAACTCACTTTTTATGGAAGCAGTCCAGACTCAGGTATTTGAAAGATATTAGCAAAAACATCATGGGACTCTCCAATATTTTCATGCCTTAACAAATCTAAAGTAATTTTGAATCTTCCCTAGTATTGTTTTATTCCATGATTTACAGAATGTTTAATCTTACCAAATATTTTAATTATTCCTGTTTCAACAAAATACTAATGTCAAATTGATACAAGAATGAAACATATCTTATGTAAGCTTTATACTTTGATTAATGTACTGGTTAACCTGATGGATGCCTAAAAAATCAAATCACCTGGAACTGGAGGTTAATCAACCTGAGAGAATAAACTGGTAATTTCAGTTACTACTCTAGCCAGCAGCAGCAGCTGAAAATGGGCACAGTTTATAGATGTCAGTGCAAACTACTGCCAACTTCAGCTCATAATCATATGCTAGATTAGCAACTGAGTTGTTACAATTCACATTCCTTGCTCCTCAGTTGTCCCTGATGGAGTAGCACTAATTTTGAAGAGAGATAGTATGGACAGCTGATAATAAAGTTCTAGCTCTTTTGATTATTCTACTTAAAACTGTGAGTTGACTTCCTGAATCATAGTTACTTAATATTTTTGTGTGGCCTTCACTTTGACTTTGTTTTATGTTGCTGACCTACCATAGTTTCAAAAAGGAAATATGAATGTTACTCTACTGAACAGGGATGAGCTGGCTGTTGAACTTTATAATGCAGTTTATTTTTTAATAAACCCTGAAAATCTTCAGTGCTGGTTCATAAAGCGTCTGAAGAGCGTGTAGCTAAAATGCTGCAGTTTATTATTGTTCTGTTCTTACACCAGATGATATTAACTGCTTGCAGATTCACTCAGCTCAAAATTCACAAACCTCAGAATTCACAAACCTCAGGGTTCATTGTGGTTTGATCCAACCGTTAACGACAATGTTAAAAAATGAGTTTATGACAAATATCTTGAGTATGGCTTTATCTTTGTTTTAAGATGCATTGAGGTTATATGTTTCTAAAAAGCAAAAGTAAAATAGCTGTGAAAGGGGTTGAATCAGCTGTTGACTTTCTACTAGATTTTGCTTTCTTCGAATGGATGTTATCTCCTTTAATTTGGTTGAATTTTTTTTTTTTTTTTTCTCTTATTTTCCCCTGGAACTGAAAGGGTCTAGTTTATGTAACTTAATCCTCTGTCATGTACATATGAATCAAAGCAAAATGATAACTGATCTATATTATCTGATCCCTTGCAGAGAAATTTCTGCACAATAAATAAACGCAGGAAAATAACACAACTATGATAGAAATATATATATTTTAAAAAGAGGTGGGTTTGTTGCTAAATACTTAATAGTTACCAAGCATCTTTATGAGCCAGATACTGTTGAAAGCAAGGAATAGTAAGTTTTGTAATTAACAATGGAAATAAGTAGCTACAGGCAAGATTTTTGTGCATATTTATAATGGTTTTCTCACTTACTGCAGAGGAATTTGTCAGATTTGCATACTTTTTCTTTGGCAAGACCTTTATTGCCTTTTAGAAAGTTTTTAAATATCTTGAGCACAGCAGCAACTTTTCTCAATTGTTTCTGTACTTATCTCATTTATACTTTACTTGTTAACTGAAAGTAGCATAACTAGAGAAAAAAATGGACATTTCAGAATAAGAATGAAAGTGAAGTTGTATCCTCTGTTTTTTTGAAGATAATAAAAATTAAAATAACTCAATGCAAAAGAGAACAACATTAATGATAGTTGATCTTATGTAGTGGAGTGTTCATTTCATAAAAACTTTCAATAGAGACAAAAGTTGCAAATTGTTTTGGAAAGCTAAACCAGACTTTCAAGTATACAAGAGCCAGCTACATGGTCATTATACTTACTGAACAGCCATGCAGGCAAACATCTCATGTTTAAAAAGATGCAAGAAGAAATTTGAAAGGCATCCAGTTATATCAGACAAATAGCTTTAGATGAAAACTCCAGCAGAGAACAAATTAAGAATTGGCCTAGAATGTGGGTGGTAGTTTTGGTCTAATCTGTAGTTTGCATTTAATATCAATAGATTCGTTTAGTTGAAAAAACTGGTTGGCGTAGTTCCTGTGGATTTCATCATAAAATAACTCTTTGGATGCCGTTGCTATACAGTACTTGATGGTAAAAGATGACTAAAACGGTGTTCAGTTTATGCAAATGTAGCTTTTATTGCCAAAGCCTCTTGGCTTTGGCTTTGGAAAGCAAAACTAATCTTCCACTATAATTTATAGTAATTTTATATTTTTGCGAATGTGTGGAATTTTCAGAACTCTTCAAAATGAATCAAGATTAAAATGCAAAACAGGGCATGTTTCTCCTTTATTTTTTTCACCAGCAAACTCACTGGATTCTACTCAGTAAGGAGTTTATTACAAGATATTCTGTAAATGAAGGTTTCTATTAATTATCCTTGCATATCAAAGTTTTGACTCTGGTAGCTGATAACAGAACACCCTCACACATATATTAAATGCATCTGATTT
Organism: Merops nubicus; assembly: GCF_000691845.1. Lineage (NCBI taxonomy): Eukaryota > Metazoa > Chordata > Aves > Coraciiformes > Meropidae > Merops > Merops nubicus. The sequence goes on along the minus strand of NW_008617022.1, from coordinate 24,461 downwards.
ATAAAATTCTGAAATGCAAAAATGCTTATAAAGCAATATGGTTCTTTGTCTAAGACTTGGTTCAGCAAGACTTCTCTTACTATAAATTTTTTTTTTTTATTTTGAAGACACTAGATTGGATCCTTAATTTCTGTTAGTGGTATAACTCATCTGTTGATGGGTTTATGTTAACTGAGACTGTAAAACTATTTTATGGGAAGAATTTTGTCTCCTTTCACATTCATAGTTGCAGACTTTTTCTTTCATTTCCACTCAAAAAAAATCAAAAAAACTCTGGTTAGATTTTTTCACTCTTGAAAATGCACAAAGTTAGTATAAAGCTATGCATTCGGTAGTGTTTTTGCTTATTAATGGAGCCATGCCAGGTGCTAATGCTTTGTAAGAGGGTTTTTGGTCACTGTATGTTCTTGAATTGTATTTTTTATTCTATTAAAAAAATAAAATTAAAAACATCATTTCTGTGTTATAACATTAGAAGTATATTCTAACAGCTATTGCCAGACCCTCTACCGCATATATTTCTGTGTTTTTTTCTGTGTTTGCAAAGGTGTATTTCTTTATTATCGCTTTTTTGGAGAAAGCTTGAACTGTGTTTACCAACACTTTGAAAACATGCTGATTAATACATCCTCCCTTGATTGTTAAATGTCTGACATCAACAGAGAACTAAAAAACTTTTTCAGATTTAGATGGGGTTTTGCAGTATATTATGAGAATTTTCATACCTACCATTTGTTGTGTCATTCCATAATCATTAAAGCTAAAGGAGATATGGGATGCTGTGGTCCCACACTTCTCCCCTACCCACAGCTGAGTCCTCTCATCCTTTTCTAAGAGTTGGCATCAGACAGTGGTAGAGGACAAAATACTTTTGGCTGGTTTTGCTTTCAGCAAGATCTCTTCCCTGAGACCATAAACAAGCAGGCATAAATATAACTGACTTTTGATAGTGTTTTCAAAAACTGTAAAATGTTACTATTAGAAATTAATGATGTTTTGGGGTAGATGTGATTTTATGTTTTAAAGGATTTATGTGGAATTTTTCTACCTCCCCTTTTTAAAGAATCATTGGAGTAAATGGCTCCTACCCCAGACAAGATTCAGCTGTAACTGTCATCCTTCACAGGCATTTTGCTGACCTGTTTTTAGATGCCAATTTTGAACATTTATGTTCTCCACAGGCAGCCTATTTGGGCACTTTGTACTACAAACAATTTTTCCTAATATTATCTTGGTTTTTCCTTACTGCAATTTAAGTTCATTATGTTGTATCCTCCAAAATCTGAGTTTATAGAACAGATTATCTCTTTCTCTTCACCACAGCCTTTTATGTTTGAAGGCTGAAGCAAAATCTAAATAAACATTGTAACAAGCCCTTCATGCATGAAAATTGGGTTCTGGTTCTTCTCTGTAAAGCATTGTAAGGTGTGTGTGGCAAATGCAAAAGATGAATCCTAATCATGGTTGGCACATGCACACTGGCAGATACAAGAGCAGTCTCTCAGGTCCTCTTGGTGTTTGACAAAAGGGAATTGGGGGATCTGAATCAGAAATAGGCCCCTGTTTCTTGAACTTTATGGTTGAAGCAATGCTGTTATCAGGAGTCGCATGAAGGACAACTGTTTTATGTCTGAGAAAAGCACAAGTATATTCAAAAGCAGCTAAAATGTCTTCAGAAAAGTGCTGCCTAATTGATTTGTATTTCTTTGTTACCCATCCTATTTACCTCTTGGCATAAAAGACATCTGTCCAGATTTGTCAAAAAGCTAATAATTTCTATATTTTAAAACTGCTTTAAACTGTCATTGGTGATTCCTATGTAAAAACCTTGGAGTGTGTTTTGAAGCAGTTCATTGCTATGATAGATACATAGAACTTTACTTTCATCAAGCTCTTTTAAACCTTTGACTTTGACATGGTTTTACAGTGTTATATTGTTGGAGTTCCTGCTTACACAATTTCTCTATTATCCCATCCCCTATTGTGCTCTCCCCTGCAACAAAGATGTTAATAAACATTTTACATATATCGTAAATCACATGGGTTTCTAGTGGTTTGACTTCTGGGTTTTCAATGTGAGATTTCCACACAGTTTTATTTTATTTTGTGGTGAACTTACATTCACATATTTTTAACTGGAATACACATGATCATTTATATATCCCTTTAGTACCAGGATATGTAAATAACATCCTTCAACATATGTTATACAAGAAAATATGATATACTGTATTGAACTACACTTATCTCAGTTGCCTAAATCTCATTCTCTTGAATAAAGGTCATGTTTCATTTTCTCAGTTTATAAATAACATAACCATCATGGGGGAAAAAAAAATGATGTCTATTTACTGTAACTTTGTCACAGTAAGTGTTTAATTTTGCAATAGCTGGATATTTAGATCACACTACCTAAATGAATGTAGCTCATTTTGATGACACCATGATGGCAGACATCCTAGTGAATCATTTTATGACTGATTAGGTTGATGGCATCAGCAGAACTACATGAACTACAAGACTGTAAAAGCATTATATAGCATAATAGTAAATAAAACAAAAAACCCAGCAGCAACAGCTTTTCTTTTTTATGCCAATCTCTTGAAATAGAAATGTTTTCCAGAGGATACATTTGGTCTAGATTTGTAGGAAGTGAAATTTCATGCCTGCAGGTACAATAGTTTCCCAGTCTTCCTTACTGTGTGTTGTGCATGTAAAGACTTTCGGTTGGATTTTTTTTCTTTTGCCTGTGAAACATCAGTCACATATGTAGCAGATATACAATGTGAACTGCTTGTCATCCTCAGCTATTTTGTATTTTTTTTGTGTGTGAAAGCAGTTCATATGTCCAATTCTGTATCTTTGTATGAAATGGCATTTGTCCTTTAATATCATAGTACACGACTGCAAATACCAAAGGCTTCTTTTTCTACATTAACTGATAAAATGGAAGCTCTCATAAACTATTGCACAATACTTTTGAGTAATTTCTATCAAATAATTTTGTAGCTAGAAGATGCACCTCACAGGAGAGGTTAAATTTAACAGTATGATCATTTGGTGACATAAGTGCTGAGTCAAGGACTTCTTTATTCTAATTAGAGATTTTCAAAATAATCCATATATAAGGATGCAGTTGAAACTTTCAGTATTTCAGATGGGCAAACAGCAGGAATATCTAATGGCTGCATTAAAAGATGAGGGAGAATCCTTCTATTTAAAACCAGCCATCTCCCTCAAATTAAGATCATATTTAAAAAACATAGCCCCTCCCCCCAACATTTAATATCTTCCCTCTCTTTCATACTCAAAGTATTAGGTTTTTTTGTTACTGTTCTTGAAATTGTTGAAATCTAGAAATGTTTTTTCTTTTTGAAAATGTGCTCCTGTTTAAATTGGCAAAATATTAAACAGATCATTATCAAAATCATATATTATCTGATCTTCCAAAAGGCCTCTTCAAAATGGAAACAAAGCAAATACAATTTCTGTGTTATGACTGTGGCTTAAAAGATTTTGAAAAATATTAGTGCCTGCATTATAAATGCTGACCCACAGAACTTTAGTGGGCATGTCTTACCATAATATAGCTTTTGTTTCTCTTTTACCTTTTAATTTAAGTGCAGTTAATACACAGTTCTTGAAATCAGAATTGCTTTTCCACTGTTCTCAAATTTTCAGCATGCTAAGAATAAGGATTTGCACCATCTTACAGCATTTTTCTTTCTGTCCTGTTATAATTTAGAGGGTTACAGGAATATATTGTATATACAGACCATCTAACTGTAACTATTTCCAATATACTTTTCTGAGTTTTACTAGTGTTTGTGAAATAATGAAAGACATTTAAAAAGAAGTTCAGAACACTGAAAAATCGGTTATCACTTAATACAGCCTTTAGAACACACTGGTTTGGAAACATGGCACTTTGCCATCAAAGCACTCAAACTTTTTATTGTTACTTTAACACTGTTGAGCAATTCATATAGATGAAAATCTATTTTATTTTTGATTATTTGTCTGACTATTATATTAAATAGACAATGTTTAAGTGAGGCTGACCCTGAAGAACAGTAGAAATAATGATGCTTTACTGGAAATACTGAAATAAGGTATTTGTTGGCTTTGAAAACTTTTTACTAAATATCTCCTGCCATCCATGAATGTACAAAAAAATTTATATCTTACTTTCAAAGTGTAAAATCTGCACTCTGTTTTTCCCCTCCTCAAGGAAAACATTCATTATGTCTCTGAAGACACTAGAACTTCCTCACATATGTTAGGGAGGAAAGTCTTTAGGAGCTTATTGAAGAATAATGTATTACCTGTCTTGATTCAAAGTAGCACTTCAGTGCCTAGAAGTAGCCTGTGATGCTCTACACAGTCTTGAAAGAGTGCTATATAAAGACACCCAGTCTTGGTCCAGGAGCTGTTACTTCACTCTTCCATTCAAGCTAATACACCTCTTTTCAGAAAGAATCCATGAACTACAGCAGCTTTCTTTAGAGATATAGTTGTTTAAAACCTGTATTTTATAATGGACTTCTTGGATCCCAGAATTAAGATGGGATAAAAGGACATTAAAATATGCTTTATGCTTTTTTTTTTTTTTTTTTTGATGATGGGTCCTGGACTGAATGTCAAACAATAGAAGATTATCCCACACAGACCTTTCATTTCCACCAATATGTGCTTTTCCATACCTTTTAAATTCGTAGAATCATTTAGGTTGTAAAAGACCTTAAAGATTATCAAGCCAAATCTAACCTAGCACAACCAAGTCCATGACTAAACCATGTCACTGAGCACTACACTTACACATCCTTCAAATTCCTCCAGGGCTTGTGACTCAACCACTTCCCTGTGCAGCCTGTTCCAATGCTTGACAACCCTTTCAGTGAAGAATTTTTTCCTAATGTCCAATCTAAACTTCCCTTGGTGCAACTTGAGGCCGTTTCCTCTTCCCCTATCACTTGTTACTTGTGAGAAGAGACTGACTCCCCACCTCACTGCAACCTCCTTTCAGGAAGTAGAGAGTAAGGAGGTCTCCCCTCAGCCTCCTCTTCTCCAGGTTAAACAACCCCAACTCACTCAGCTTCTACTCAGAAACTAGTTCTCTGAGGCCTTTCACCAGCTTCATTGCCCTGCTTTGGATGTCTTTCTTGTAATGAGAGGCCCAAAACTTTTAGAGTTGACATCTTAATTTTTTTCCAGATTACTGTGAGCAGTATTATGTAGAGGGATGGGATAACCTTAAACATTTTATCACTGTGGGTGAGAGTTTTGGCCAATATACAGCTACTGAAACTGCTCAGTGACTCTTGTCCATGTTTTTCTTTTTTAAAAAAAAAAAAAAAATTCCTTGGTGTTCTATTCAATCTCACAATATCTAGTTCAGCCTCTGTAACAAGGCTTTTTCTTACTTTAAACTCTCCAGCGTGTACCGAATTAATGCTGCATATCTTGAGTATCTTTTTTGCACTGGATTTGAAGGGCATGCCCCTAACAATTCAGGTGCCGGGTTCCCTTTCAGACAGGGAAAGGTGATCTGTGCTGTACTTGTTTTTATACAGTGAACTCATAAGTCTGTCTGATTCTTAGTTGCAGTGCTTCTAGTTAGTGCTAGAAAAAATACATAGTCTTGAATTAAGCAACGCTATTGCCATAAAATATTTAGTAAGTGTTGCATTCTGTATATGGAATTTGTAGAAGCCAATAGCCTGAGTGGGAGCTTCCTAAAGTAGACACTATGAAGGGTTTCCTTAATGTAATAGTAGATGCTAGTATGTGAAGTAGAAGCTTGGGTGGTTGTTTGGCCAAGCTCTTAACTGAAGACTATGGGTGATTATATAGAACAAATTCATTTCAAAAAGACTGTTCAATAAAGACCCAAGCATGAAAGAACTGAGGTAAAACATGCTTAAATGAGTCAGATGGAGGAGGTGAAAATAGGTGTCCTCTTTCCTGGGTGAGCATCTTCAAACAGGCTGTTGAACAGTCAGGCAGAGACACATGCTAGCCAGGCAGCTGTCAAGTGTCTCCTTCCTCTTGTACTGATTAGCTAGACAAGACTCTACTTGTTCAGCTGAATTCTTATTTTCTGAGAATATTTGACAAACTAGGCCTCACAAAGGAGGAAACCATGGTTTAAGAGTTTCCTTGTGTCTAGGTGTAGACTGGAGCTCTGACAAGATGAGAGGGTTAGACTTATGCACGTCAGCCAATAGAAACTCATGTTACTTGCCAACGGGTTACCTGACACTGCTAAAGGGAGATTGCAGTTTCTAAATTGATTTATTGGTTAAACAATTTATGCAGGTGTGCTGCTTGGGCTGCGTGTAGCTTATTTTGGAAGGGACACTTGTGTGTAAAATAACAATGCAGATTTAGAACATCATCATGTTGCTGTGTGGACACCTTGTCTCGAGCTGGGGATCCTCGGTGAGGACTAACAGGGTTGAAATGAAGGCTGCAATGTTCAAATACTTTGTTTCTTTTTGCATTTTTGTCTTCTTGAGGGTTTGAACTTGGCTCTTGGTCAGGTCAAATGGAATACATGTATCATTCAGTAGTCCTTTCCTTTGGGGAGAGGGTGATGGTTTTTTCTTTTTGTGGTTTTTTTTTGGTTTGGGCTTTTTTTTTTTTGGTTTTTTTTTGGTTTTTTTTTTTTTTTTTTGCCTTTGAGGCTGGATTAAATGGACATCTGGTGCTGGAGATTTTCTCCTTTTTGTTAAAAAGGCAGGAGTTGCTGCCATGCCAGTCTTCTGATGTCTGTCCAGAAGATTCTGTAGACACTGAGACATGCTGAGTTGTGGGTTTAGTTATCCTGGCAGGTTGTTAGCAACAAAACAAAAGATGGTTACTGACACTCTGATAACAGAAGCCTGTACAGAAAATTCCCTAAGGAATACATAAAATGTGAACTGCTCAGTAGTACAGCATCATTTCTACTCAGGAACTGACTATAAATATGTTCTGCATATTTCTGGGAATTCCAGAATTGTGATTGTGTTCACTTTTGTTGCTTAATAGGTGGTATAAAATGATTGTTTATGGTGTGAAAATAAAGTGTTTGCATTAGATTAATGTTTTTTGTCTAAAGCAGGGGATTGTTAACTGATGCCAATCAAAACTGGCACCAGTGTTATTGGGTTTTACACTGTCATGGGCCATAAATATGTTGGGGTTTATATTTTACATGTTAAATATTAGTATGCAGTTAAATAATGCTGTATTTAAAATATAGTTCATGTTATTGACTACAGTTAAACCTGTAAATAACCTGTCAAGGTTAAAACAGGCTGTAGAGCTTAGTACGTTTCCTGGTTCCAGCAGACTGATATCTGAAGGGATGAATGTCTTTTATGTTAAGGTTGAAGTTATTTTTCAAAAATGAAAAGATTTTACAGGACTTACTCTTTGGATTTGCAAGTCCTCAGGACTGGAATTAATGCCAGATTGCCAGATTTATTTACTTTTTGGTTAATTCTGAGTGAATATTGTCCTTTGGGTGTGTTTATGACAAGGAATGGCTATGAAGTTTAGGATAATTTGGCTCAAGAAGCTAAGCTTTTGATGAAGACCTGTGGGACAGTAATGAGGGCTAGAACTACTCTGGCAAAAGGGTTTAAAAGTCTTTGACTTTTTTTTTAGGAAAAAAAGGCAGCATATGATATACAGCTGAAATAATTCAAGAGCAAATAAAATCCAACAGGGATGCTGTGAAGATGCAGGCCTTACCCCATAAAAGCAAAATGGTAGAGAAATGTGACTTGTAACATGCTACAAGTAGGCATGGAGTGCAGATTTTGAAATACAAATAAGAAAATTTGCATACTACTCGAGAAGAAAAATTAGACTAGCAAGTCCAACTGTAATTTTGAATTGAACTGAGTTTTCTAGTAGAAAATATAATTTCTATGACCAAAAAAAAAAAAATCCATGTAAGACCAACAAACTTTTTGTGCATATATCTTTAATTGTAAATAAAGAGGTATGGACGTTCCTGTTCTGCACATTGGTCATGAAGTTCCTCACTTCATAATCTTACAAAAGTATACTTCCAGACTGTCCAAACCTGCAAACTACTGAATGTAAAAGACTTATAGCTTATTTTCAGTATTTTATTAATGATTTTTTCAAGATTAATTAACTTGCTATGAAGTCAAAAGTAAATGTGTTTTATGGAATTGTGCCATGTATTACAAGGAACTACTTGATAGCATAAAAGAAATGCTGTAACGCAGCCCCTGGTAGTAACTCATAATGACTTCAGTTTGCCTCCCAAATTTATGTGCAGATGTTAGTGTTAGCTATATTGGCTTAGGATCCATTTTCATCCAGATGTAAAACCACGAGTAAAGAATAACTGGTTTTGTTAGCTTTTTATTTCATTCTGAACAGAATTTACTCTTCCAGTTAAATAAAAGTTTGATGAATGTATTTACTCTGAAGTTCTGGCAAATGTACTTGCAAAGTACATTTGAAGTCTCGTGGACAATGATGCTAAAAATATGTGGCTAAATAAAACATCACAGCTTCAAACATATTGATTGCATATAGCCTGGACAGCCCTAGCTTTACAGATGAAATGATAGCTTCTGAAACAAGATCTTGGCACTTCTCATGGCTCATTGAAATTATTTAGAACAGTGGTTAAAAAATTCAGAAAGGCAGACAGAACATTAAGATTTATTAGATAAATAGAGACTGGAAAATAAAGAACATAATTTTGTATATCTATAAATCCATACTGTGCAGGCATCTTGTTGTCTTTTAGTTTCTTTTTTCTTGTTTCAGGGTGCAGTAGAACCAGGGAAGACCTACAGAAGAGTGCTAAAGGGTAATTAACAGAATGAAATTTTCTATTTAAGAATAACAATGTGGTTGTGTGAGGAGCTTTTGGGTAGGAAGAGAAACGAGGAAAATAGGCATGATGAGGAAAAAGAGAACAGGAGGTAGTTGTCTCTTCCAGTATAAGAATTAAGGGCTATCAAACTCAGCAAGTGGTTGGCTCAGTATGATTAAAGAAAACAGTTGTTCACACAGCATGAAGTTAAGCTGTGGAAGTCGTTGATCCAATGTGCTGTATGTAGATACTAAAGTTTGTGTGGGTTCAAAAGCAATTGGACGAGTAGTTGACAAATTCAAATTATTAAGACTTGTGTGTGAAGAAACTACTTTTTAAGAAATCCTTGACCCACAAAACTTTGGCTTGTAGAGGAAAATCAGAACACTATGATTATATCAGAACTCTATCCCTGCATAATTGTCATGTTCTAACAATCTTACTCATCTGCTGTTGGCTGCTGCTGGGAGGCAGAGTATTGAACAAGGTGGGTCTTTGGTTTGACCTTGTATTCTTGTTCTTACAGATTAGATTATTCATGTGTATGTGTTTTTTTAAAAAATAAATAACTTTAAAAATCTGAAAGTGAGAAGGACTAATATTTATTTCCAAGGATATGTGTAAATAAGCAACTAATAAACTTACTACATCTTATGACTCCTTGATTCAACCATCATTTCTTGGACAAAAATCAAGGTTGTAGCTCAGACTGAGGTGCTGTGTTAGATTAAGTGGGAGCACAAACCAAAGTTTAGTTTTTTTTATTTTATTTTAAAACAACCTGGAAAGTCTGAATTAATTTTTAATTAAAACCAACAAACTGAGACATTCAGGCAGCAGCTCTTTAGTGACATCAACCTGTTGATAATTTATGAGCAGGGATTTCACAGAATTGCTGATGTGGGAAGGGACCTCTGAAGACTACTGACTTTGACCCCTGCTCAAAGCAGGGTCAACTGCAACAAGCCACTCAGGACACTGTCCAATCAGGTTTTGAATACTTCTGAAGATGGAGGTTCCACAACCCATGTGTTTCACAACAGAGAAGAAAAAAAAAAAAGCAGCTTGTTTTTGTGGTACTGTTGGAATTCGGTAGGTTTGGGTAGGTTCTTCTTGTGTATAAAACGTGTTTCTTGTATTTCAGTCTGCCTATTGCCTCTTGTCTTCTGGATAGCACTTAGAAGAGTCAGGCTCCAGCTTTTTTACATCCTCACACTATGTATTCATACACATTGATGCAATCCCCCCTGACACTTCTAAAAGCTGAACAGTCCCAGCTCTCTCATCATCTCCTCTTAAGACAGGTGCTCCAATCCTTTGGTCATCCTCATGGCCCTGAATTGTGGCTCAGACTTACATTGACAACGATTTTGGTTTTTGCCTTTTTTTTTTTTTTTTTCACTAAGTTCTACAGGTTTTGAGCCTTTCTATTCTGACTAAAATCTCCATGAGAAGGAGATAAAACATTTCTTGGTATAGTGATTTTTACAGATAATGTAACATGTTTAACTTGTGCCTTTATTTGCAAAGACAAAGGAGTTGTGTTCTCTCGTGGGCAAGCAAAACTAAGCGCTCTGAACAGGAGGACGATCAGTTTCACTTAGACTGATAAATGTGTGTGTCTTACAAGTCAGTCTTTTTGATTGACGTAGACATTGAGGTCTTGTATAAAATTTGAGTTTACTGTTGTCAGACCTGTGAAAGATGGTTTTTCTCTGTGGAACAGTTCTGAATTTAACAATGTCTGTAGCACTGTTTAGTGTTTCATTATACATTCAGCACTTCCTTGGTAAGAGAAAGGTCTCTTACTATCTATAAATATATGCAGAAGGTTTTCTTTCCATATATTTCTTCTTCATAAGACCTTTAGACTATTATGACATGTTTGCCTTGTTTTAGGCAATTCAGTTTAAATGCAAGTTATTGTGTGCTGTGTACCAAAGCTTCTGCACAGTTTTGATCTACTATAGGCTTAATTTTCTTTGTGTTGCATATTTTTCCTGTAGTGTTTGAACTGTTTTAATATTCTTCTTCAGCAGTACTTGCTTTCATGAAAAATCAATGTCTATTCCTATAAAAGTAGCAAAATTGCTAAAATCTATTGCAGTAGTTAAAGATTTTTCACTTATTCTTGGCAAATATTAGCTGACTAATTTCAGAAAGCTAAAAACCAATAAATATAGTTCCAGATAAAGAAAAAATGTCAACTAGAAAAAGGAACTGTCATTATTTCTAAAAGAATATGTATTTTTTTTAAATTCACCTAAATATATCTATTAAGTAGACAGCTATTTCCAAGATCTGAGTGTTAGGGGAAGGGAATCTTGAAAAGGAGAACCTTCCCTTTTTAAAGATAAAGAGATGTTACCTGCACTTTTTTCACTTCAATACTTCCTTCTAATTTGATTCTATACATTTTAAGACCAGATATGGAAGTTTGGGATGGGAAAACTCCTGAGTGGAGAGCTTTGGGGACTTCTGTAAGCCATGGTACTGCAGAAGTTAGGATAAGGGCTGCCATCCCTTTGAGCATGGATGTTGTCATTCTCTGAGCAACACAGAACAATCCTCCACCCTTTGTCCAGTCAGAGAGTATAGATGGAGGTTAGGACTGAGAAAAATACAGGGTAGATAACTTTTAAGGCTTTTATAGGTTGTTACAGTTCTAAAGTTTGAGCTGTTTTTTCTTTGACAGTGGGTGTTTTCTTGCTCCGAGCTCCATGAAGAGGTCTCCAGCTTCTGTTTCACCTTTTATTATTTATAAAACAAGTGATCCCATATTTGAGGAATTATTATAATAATAGTAGAGTCTAAGCTTGGCAGTATGGTAAGTTTGTTTGTTATAGCTTCCAGCTGGACTCTGTTGTTTCTTACTTCAAGGGCTGTCTCTTCTGAATGCAGCATATTTTGAAATTCATAGAAATATACAGTGGCTATAAAAGAGACAGCTTTTGAGCCACATCCTTGCATTGCTTGGAAGCAGGAAGTTAAGAGAGGATTGCACATCATTCACAGGAGAATTCTTATTACATCCTTTTAATTTATTTTATTTAGTTGCACATCTGGTAAATTTTTTTGGCACATGTATGTGCAAGTTTCTCAAACACAAGTTTGGTAACCAGTCCTACAACTGGCTGATATTACTGTATCAGCAATATTTCTGATGGCTTCTTACACTTAAGGAACTGCTAGATAAAAACTTCTGCAACAGAACCTCAGAATTTGTCCATTTACAATCTTCTAATTCATTTGCATTTTCAGCAGTTAATGTCACTGTCACATTATGGTCTATGCTTAGCTTGTGCACCTTAAATGGGGCATTCTTGATGGATTACACATGTTCTCATTTAAGTATTTTCCATTATGTGTGCTAAATTCAAGTTTTTATTGTCCACAAAGTTTTATTCAGTGATGACCAGTGCTTTTTCTCAGAACTAATGCACTGTTGCCATTATAGTGATTAAGGGACTCATTTCTTTTGAGATAGTATTTCTGAAAATAGACTATCTGGAGCAATTGCCACAGTCTTTAATTGATATATTAGAACCATTACACCTCAGTCTGTGTCCAGGATTTACTGTTCATTCTGATCTCCACATCATCGAGTAGTTCTCACTAGTGAATGTGACTGAATTTTGATTTGCATGCCCATTTTCTTACTGTCTGGACTTAAAGTACCCATTTAATATCTCCAGAATGTATTTTAACCCTTGCCATGCACAATGAAGAATATAAATTTTCTAAATAATGGAAAGAAATTTGTCTCCATGGCAAATGGTCTTCAAGGTTCAGGTTTTAGGACCCCACAGATTAGCAGTGACTCCTCCACTAGCTCTACCCATCCAGTGCACGCTGGAGATGGGAGAGGGTCAGCTGAAAAGATGGTGTTGTATAGCCACGTGACAAGTCTTCATTCTCAACATGGATTCATGCCAGCCCAAACAGTAATTGTGTCCTTTACAGTTTTGGTCTAGTAGTGAGAGCGAGGTGAATCCCTGAAGTTTACCTATCTGGAAGCACTCAGACTTGGTGAAGAGAAAATTGATAGTTTTACATAGCTCTTACTAGTCTCTTGTTGGAAATACCTATTCCACTTGAGATGTTTATGAAGAAAAAATGTTATGCAGCTTAAGGGAATTGAGATCGTTATTTCTAGTTATGTTTAGTTCTCTGTTGCATTGATTTGTGGTTACCTCTGTGGTTAGGAAGAACAAAAAGCAATCAACCAACCAAAGACAATCCCCAAAACCCCAAGCCAAACCCTCCCCTTCTCCACCTAAAACCAGTCCTTCAATATGCAAGAAGGCCGTTAGGGGAAAATCATGTTCCTTCAGAAGCTTTTTTTTTTTTCCCCCCCATATTTTCATTATTTATTCCCTTTCTCTTACGTTTAACTCTTACATAGTAATCTCTTTCTTAGTCTGTTTTTTTTAATACAGTCTCTACTATCATCATCTCTTACGTGTGCTACACAATTTGTTCTATTATATGTTACAGTAGCATGTGCAGAGCCAAAGCCTGTGGGAGTTTTGTGTAATCACTAATGGAACATATAGCTAATTTTGAAATAATTGAAAATTTTTAAACTGAAACTTTTGGGAACTTTTTAACACCTTCTTATTTAAAAAATGTTTAGATAATTGTTCATTCATATTTCTTGAATTTAGAGTTTTTGATCATATTACTTCACCCTTCTGTACTTTAATTCATTAGAAATTTTTTTTTTTTTTTTTTTTTTTTCAGGAAACAGCATAAAAATTAGAATACTTGTTACTAAGTATAGATAGTATAATACTTGCTTCATTATATCTACTTTTGAATAAAGTCACAAAGAAATAGCCTTTTTCAAATTATCTAATGCTTCATTATTTTTTCTAACCAGCTAAAACCTAAAAAAATATAAAAATCATAGCTACATTGTTGTTAGTGTGTACCTTTGAAAGGTGTTAAGCACATTTTTTGAATGGTGCTAAATTTCTCTAAAGTAACTTGATGATAAAAAATACACAACTTTACAACAAACGAGTTGTTGCTAAGAATTGGCAGCACTTGCAAATTGCCAGAACAAGTGGAAAGACCCCTGGCTTGAGAACCAAGTGAAAAAATACAAGTTTCAGGCACACTAAGAGAATGTGAGTAGAATTCTCATGATATATGATCTTTTTTTTTTTTTTATGAAAGAAGAACCAAGAACTTTAGTGCCCTTAAGTTATTCTGTTTCTTTTAACAAGTAGACCAAAGTTATACAGCAACCACAAAAATAATAAGGCATGTAGGTCATCTACCTTGTAGCATAAATTTTTCTAATGTATTCTGAATGAAAATTGCTATTAATATATATTTTTTTTTCCCCAGATTATCTTTTCTGTTTGATAGTTCCAAACAAAGCATCCAGTAAAAATCTTTACTTGTCATTAACTGTTTCTGAATGGTCTAGAGGAACTCTATTGCTTTCTATTTTAACTCTTAATTTGCATCCTAAATAAAATGTGTTTTCGTACATATTTATGACTTTTCTGTTGGACTCCACAAAAGCATTTTTTTTTTTTTTATTTCATGGTGTAAAACATATAGGTTTAGGTATATTTTTCTGTCATATATTAAATATTGAAACCTAAACCTTTTTAGGAAGAATTTCTTGTGTCTTTGTGACTACATCCCACTGGATTGTTGGCATGTCTCTGGGTGAGCAAAGACTTATTTTTGTTCTCTCGCTCATAGAAAGAACATTCAAGGCTTCTATTGTACTTGATGGCTAGGGATTAATCCCCCTATCCCTTCTGAAAGGAGTGTTATTTTTAGAGGGAGTTCTGTCTACCCTCTTCACAAGGAGTGGTGACTGCTTATTTAAGGACTGAAAATTTACCACTCTTCAATGATATGGGGTGGGGTTTTTATTGGGTGCAGGGGTGATAGGGTAGTTAATGTTTTTTCTTGATTGGATGAATGAAGCAAGTGGCTTTCTGTTGTGGGTGGTGTTCTGTTGTGGGTGGGTTTTTTGTGTGTGTGAAGAGTTTTTTTGGACCGCAATATACTAAATTAGCATACAATCCATATATAAAGTAGGGAAGGTACTAATAGCCTATAAAGAACTTTCTGGACATGAAAACTGACACATCTATGTATTTATCCTTGGAAAATGCTGTTGAAGAGTTATTGGTTGAACTGAATCAGTTTTCTATGGAAGAACAAATTGTTGTAATAGCTTTGCAATGAAAATTGCTGGTTGAAGGCTAATTTGTAAAAAGGATTGAAGTCTATTGAATCACTTTTCTAGTGTAGTATGTGGAAAGTATTCTGGCTTCTGAGAAATGGTGAGGTAGAGCTATAAATGATAGCTGCATACAAATAAGTGCAGCAAGCTGCTTGTTTAGCTTCCTCAGTATCAAGCTTGTCTATAATCAGCATGTCTTTGCAAAAGAAAAGAGATTTCTGGGGATAGTAACCATTCAGCACAGAAGGACCAATACTCAGCCAGAGAACAAACTTTACAATTTAACAGTGGCTTGTTGTTAATTTGGCCAAATCTGTATAAAGCTGTCAGATACTTCATATTTGAACTTTATTGTGCTGTTATTGCCAGACATAGTAATTTACAGCTTGGACATTTTGGAATTTGTGACGACATGAAGTTGGAAAGATTGCTCTCTGTTTTTAAGTGGCCTCTGAAAATAGGCTTTATGCTATCTCCTTTTTTTTTTTTTTTTCCCCCAACAAGATGTTGTGTAATGTGAAGTTATTTGTGATTTGTTTAGTTCTGGGTGATGCAGAAAACCTTCCAGCACTCTTAGATGAAAGTCACTATAGTGATGTAATTCTTTCAGATGCCTGGTAAGAGATTGGTTCTAGATATGAGTGTGAGGAATCATAAGAAGTATCTATATTTTAAGGTGAAAAACTTTCTCTTTTGAAATTCTTATTTTCTCCTTCACACATTGTTTTATTTCTTTCATGCACCGGGAACAAGTTATGATGAAGCTTTTTGGACATGTGTCTGTTGACCCTGAGTACAGCAGTCCTGAGAAATAGGGCTCAGCTAGCAACTCTCACACAGGTTTTCTCTAACCAGATGAAGTACTAATGAGTAAACAACAGAAGTGGAAAAATTTACATCAGGTCCATGTTGTACACTCAGCATAGTGAGCAATATTTTGCTGCTGTTAGTTGTCTCTCAGCTTGACATCTGGTGATATATCTCAGATGTTTGAGACAAGCTGAGAGCAGAGAGACGGGCATCTGGGGTGTCATTTCCTAGTTTTGGAAGCATGGTGTGAGGAAACCTCGACACCTGGAAGGGAAAACTTCAGTTGCCTTCAAAGCACAATGTGAACCCTGGTGTTTTACTGTGATGGCAGATGACCCTAATTTTATTTCATGTTATAAATTCAAGTTTTGAGAGCTGATGTACAACTGAGAATGGGGCTGCAGGGGTAAAAGGAATAAAAAGAACTTTCCTGTAAATGTTTAGCCTTAATTTATACTTCCTAGTGTAAACAATGAACCTGTTCTTCTCTTAGTACATATTTTTAGTAGATATTCTTGCAGACTGGAATCATCTGAAATACCTTTGGTTCTGATACAGCTAGAAGACTACTAACTCTTAAGCTGCAGAAGGTGTAATAAACATTTCAGCATCCAAGAATGTAGATTTTAGCAGTAAATGAAGAATTCTAAAGTGTATGCTTTGGCTTTGATGTAGCTAAATATGCTGAATCACAGAAACTTGAAAGAATTTGATAAATACACTAAAAGTAAATCAGCTTCCCCCCCCCCAGCAGTCTAATAAATAATTTCCCCACTCTTCTAACTTGTTTTGCGGAGTAGAGTAGAAAGGCTACATTCAAAATATCAAATCTCAAAAACTGACCAAAAAAAAAGCCATATGAGCTTAAAGTCTTCCCACAGAGAGATGGAAGATTCTAGACATAATCTACTCCCGTAATAATTTGCATGCCTAATCTCTTCCCTGCTGCCATTACAGTGCTGCAGCACTCCAGTGTAGCACTGTAGGATTTATCAGAAATGTTTATACAGGATATATCATTGACCAGAATTTCCATACTGAAACCTTTGGGTTTTTTTGTGATTTTTTTTTTTTTTTTTTACTGTTGTCAGTTTGAACACTTGTGATGATTGCTTAAGCCAGTCAGGTTGTACTGTGGGCCTGGTTTCAAGGCCAAAAACTATACCATCACAGAAGCAATTTTAGTGAAGGTGGTATGTAACATTTGGCTTGGGGATGGTTCACAGAGAACTTGCTCTGTGCATCTGAAACATCAACTGGGACATCAGGACAAAGGAAAGACTTCATTATGTATCTTCAAAGAGAAAATTGTATCAGCAAACAGCTCAAGGGTGAATATTTTTCAGGTGCTGGACTATTGTGAGCAGACAACACACAGGCTATTAGCCTATTAGCAACTACTTAATACTACATAAAGTTTTAGCTATCATCTTTGAAATCTGGCTCTCTTAATTGTTGTGAGTAGTAGTTTTGAAGGCTTTGGTGGGCTCTGTGGTGCTACTATAGTCTGTACATGTGAAAATAAATTCAGGAGTGGATGTTGTCTATGCAGAGAGAGACACAGAACCTTCATTGGATTTAATCAGCTATCTTCACACTAATATTTTTTCAGAGGTTTTTGTATGAGTGGCTTTTACTTCAAGAATTCTTGCATGTTACTGTCAGATTTAGGTTCTGCTAAAACCCAGAAGTTTCTAAAACCAAAAGACTACCTGTCCAGAACAAATTGTAAATACTTAACACATCAGTGTTACTACTTAGTTCAGTAGTAACACATGCACTGCAGAATTATAGTTAACATATGTAGTGATTGTCATATAAAAGGGTTTATTTGGGCATGGGAATAATTACTAATGATAAATGTCAATGATTTTAAGTTTCAGTGCGCAGAATTTAGCTCTTCTTACAGGATTTTGTTAACACCTATCACTGAAGATTAACCTGATCTCTCTACCACAGGAAATGAAAAAAATCTTTTGACAGCCATCTTGAGATTGAGTGGGAAGGCAGGATGAAGAGTCTCAGCCCCTTAGTGTACACCTTCCTCTTTTATTTCCTAGATAGAGGTAGGGATTAAAAAGAAAAGAGCCAATGGTACTGCCAGGCAATGCATCCTTTGTCTGGGCTGTGGTACTTTTCACTTCTCTGTATGTTATTCAAGTAGTTGAAAGTATTTTTACATTGATAATTCAGCTTTCAAAGATTGTACCTGGGAGTAGGTAAGTTATTTTAATTTTTCAGTGTCTTAATCCTTGAGTAATGCCCACAAATATTTAACAGTGGCTACTACAACATGATTTTAGTCTTACTAATACCCATGGGCATTACTGCCATGCAGGTAATAAATGTCCCATTAATGGGAATAGAAGAATCTTACCCTCAATACGTTTCTTCCTAAATTACTGTCCCGTAAAAGTAGTTCTTGGGTACAATAAAAAGTGTACACTAGCTACTCCTTCTGTAGGCATGACTGTTAGGATTCCTGTGAAAAAAGTTCTGGTAAAAATGGCACCAAAATATCTGAATGGCTGAATTTAGGAGAGAAGGGTGTATCTGCTGAGGTAGTTGGTGACAGAGAGTATGTTCTGAAGTCACTTACTTGTTTCTTCCATACAGCTTAAAAGTGGATCATTTCCTTGACAGAAGAATAAAAATATCTGAAACACAAACTGCCCCTTAACTTAGACACTTGGAACTTAGACACTAAACTCCCTTTAATGTTCTAGTTTTTAAAGGTGCTTGAAACTAGGCCTATTAATTTTCATAATCCTTTGTCTATGCTATGTATATTTTAGACGTTGTCTATGTCATTAAACTGTAAGTTTGGATTTGAATTCTTGTTGATTTAGGAAATTCAAAAGCTAGATTTGGCTGATTGCATTTCCATCTTTCTTGCTTTCCTCTACTACTGTGTTTATGTTCTGGATATAGCCTGGAAGTAGTTGAATTCTCCTAAGAAATGATGGGAACTAAGCAGTTTAAGGCACTCACAGACATCTTAAGTGTCTTCTGTTTATGCTTTCAGAGGTATTTTTCTGCTTTTCATGTGGAGAGCCATGCTTCCAATGATTATTTGTCTAGTTTTATGGTAGTAAGTTGCTGTAATTTATCATGGGCCTTGTTTATGTCTTCCTGATTAAGCACAGGGAAATAAAAAAAAAAAAAAGAGGGAGGGAGGGGAACATAACCAAACATAGGAAAAAAAACCCCAAACAACTACTTAAAATTAGTAACAACACAAAAGATGCCATTCTCTTGCTCCTCAATTCTGCAGCTCTTCCCTGAATACATTAGGTGCAATTAAGTGGGATGAGGTATGGTGAGTATTGGTTTAAAAGCTTAGATATGCCAAATTCAACTCTGGGGAACTGCTGTGAAATCACAGAATATACAGTAAACAGCTGGAATTTGAGTGATAACAGGGGTTGGTTTAAAATAAATAAATATGGGAAAATTTTATTAACATGAATGAATTTTATTTAGATATCACACCAAAGCAAGTGCACCAGGTGAGGTGAAAACTTCAAGTGCAACCACTAGAGAAAAATAAAGATCTATGTTACATAGTTCTCTACTTTTATGTACAGTGTGTACTTATGAGATACTTTAGCTGTTAAACAAGAAGGAACAGAAAAAAATCAAACCGAAAAGGAAATTCATTTTGAAGGTCACATTCTTGAATGTCAAAAATCAGATACATAAGGAAAAAATTCTAGTGTCAGTTGTTGGAGTTTTTTTTCTACTTGATCTGACTGCAGATAATTTGATTGAAAATAAAACTCTGGTATTTGTCATTTAGTGCTATTTCAGTTCATCCGCTACTTTATTTTGTACCACAGAAAGAAAAAGTATGAAAAGAGGAAGAAAATAATTCTGATGAATGAGACAGGAGCAGTTTAACCTTTCCTTTGACATTTCTATAGAAAATCCAGTTAAATGTATTTTTTCCAAAAAGCTGTGAAGGAGGAGATTGAAGCTTTGGAGGGAGTGAGGGAGCTTTGAGGCACAAAAATTAGTCCAAATCTTCTTTTGAACAGGCAGACTTTGTCCTCTTTAACAGAGTAAGTTAGAACCAACCCAACACCATGTAGTGAAAAGTGGGTGCACAGGGCAGTGTCAGCAAGACAGAATTTACTAAATAAAGCCTGATGCTGTGTTAATGAGTGTTCTCCTTCAAGGAATCAGACTGGTATTCTGCATCACCTGCTTTTTGGGAGCTTAGTATGATTTTAATTTTTCCTAAACAGAAGTGGACTTGAGCAAATATTTCTTGAATCATTTACAGCAACAAACATTTTAAACCTGAATCTTGGTTAATTATACTAGCAAGTAGTCTGACAATTATAGAATGTAGAATTTATAGCTGACTCAAACCATTATTAAATTAGAAATCTGGGTAGCTATCTCTAAGATGTATGAAAATGATATTGAGACATTTCCATTTGGGCCTGACTTTCTGGTTTTGAACAGATTGGAGCTTTAATGACCCCGGAGATGGAAGCTGGAGGTATGTTGATTCTCATGAGATATTCTTATCCAGAATTTAGAGAGCCCAGGTTTCTATCTCAAGTTTCATATAAATATATGACTAAGTGGAAAAAAAACATTTGTACCTACTGAAAGTAATAATTCTTGTTTGTCTCCTGCAATTCAAAAATAGAATAAAAATTTGCCATGCTGTCAGTCTGCTCACTACTTCAGGGGTGTTCCTCAGTGAGATAAGTCATGTCTGTTTTGCATGGTCTATGAGAGTTTATCACCAAGGATAGTTCTTTGAATATCTGTCTTTGCTCCATGCTGAAGAAGGCGATCCTTGCTCATCCCTGTTGTGACAAGACCTTCCAGCTAAGGAAGGTGACATTCAGAAGTTATTTCCTCCTTTTGCCTTTTAGCTGACTTTCAGCTAATTGGGGATGTCAGAAAAAGAGAAGAGATTTATCTTATGCAAATGTCCTCCTTTTATATATCAAAATCAAGGATTCCCATTTTAACTGCTGCTGGTTTATGTCCTTTATAATAGTCTCAAAGCAAATGATACAGGCTGACTTTTTGAACTGTGCCTGTAAATGATGTGAGTTTGCAATGTATATTGAGGGATAAAAGTAGGGCAGTTTGGGACAGGGGAAGTCCTTTTGAAAGGGACTTCCTCCTCTTGCCTCTGCTCTGCTTGTTCAGTGGTTAAGAGTTTGGTTTAATTTGTGGTTAAATCAATATTGTGAATGAAAATGTGATGAGATGATTAATTAAAAAATCATAGAAGCATTTAGGAAAGAAAAAAATGAAGATAATTTCACTTATGTTAAAGTAATGTCTGATTTAATGTCTCAAGGCTTCAGATAATCTTACAATTCTTTTACTAGGTAAAAAGAATAAAAGTAGCTCAACAGGTGCATGCAAAGTACAGACATTTCTACTAGCTGAAAGAAAAAATGAGAACTGATAAAAAAACCTCACGTGAAGAAGTTATTTCTATCTACTAAATTAATGAAAACAAGTTAAGAAAGCCCTGTCTCACATTCAGGAGCAGGTAACCTTCTACTACTTGTTTGAAACTCAGGCAGCCATCACTTTAGTTGTATGGAGAAAGGAGGGAAAAAAATGTCTAAATAGGAATCTGGACAGACAAAATAAATTTGGAAATATTTCCCAAGTTATTTTTGCAGAATAACAAGTGTTATTGGCTTTTCAAATAGAACCAGACTTCCATCCTTTGTCATCCTCTGATGGCAAAATAGGCAGGTGAGACATAATGGATGTGTATTCTGCTTTGTCCATTTTTTTAATGCTATCTTCACCTGGATCCCTGCTGTATGCCAGATCATGTTTGCTGTAATTAATTTCAATTTTGCCATGTTGATTTACAGAAATAGAGAGTTTGGCCTAGATTTTTAAAAGCTAACTGAAAGGAAATATCAACAAGTGCTCAAAGGCTCTTTTATAACCACTGTGGAGTAATTGGAATATTTTGGTAGATTCAAAAGAATAGCAACTCACTAAGGGAATTAAATTAAGCTAATGAAAGAAAGCCTTTTACTTAGAACCAATAAAACGTATTAGACTTTGCAATAATCTGTCTGAAGTGGTTTTGAAGCCCTTTGGCTTGATTGTATTTGAAGCTGAATTGGACAGTACACTTAACACACTGTGGGAAATGATCTTGAACTGGTGTGGGGAAATATTATATTGTATATTAGATCTTTATTCACTCAGCTCTTGCAGCCACTGAGGAATTCATAGAGCCTGAAGAAAAGATCTGTATGAATGTTCCAGGCTTTGCATGCTTCAGATGCTTTGACTTTTGCAAAACAGGGGAGGGGGAAAACTTGAAACAAAATAAAACCTCTCAGTGACTCCCCGATTTGAGACAGTGAGAGCAGCTCCTGCCAGTAAGACCCTTTGTATGTTCTCTGATCTATGTCCAAGTGTGTTTGTAATCACTGTAAGAATATGCTATAATATCATTTGCATATTAAGTCCTGGCCGTTATTAGCAAGATATTCATCAAGGTGGGTCATTGACTTTACTTTTTTTCATGGTAACTCCTGTGATCTGTGTCTTTTCCTTTTTTCTTCCCCTCAGAAGACTTTCATGCAAAACAGCATCGAAACTGTCCTGTTCAAGTAGTAATGAATATTTCATAGACAACTGTGTTGCTACTTGACTTCAGGTTTCCTTTCTCCTTCATCTTTTTCTTTTCCTCTGCCTACAACTAACCTAGCAATCAAAATAAGAAAGAAATAAGAGGAAAAAGGTTCATGACAACATCACATTTTGATCCTTTCCTGATGTTATGATCACCTTTCATTGCAAAAAGTGCAACAAAACCTTTTACAATGTCATAAGCATTTTGGTTTTAGTGTTCCTTTTTTTTTTTTGGGAGGGGGTTTAAACCACTGTTCTGTTTCATCATGACTTATTGACAGGAAGTCCTGTAGAAAAAATGACATCCATTATTAAAAATTCCCCCAGGAAATCTCCAGCAGATGAAAAACTTATCTAGTTATAGCTATTCCTCTTTAGCTCTTTTTAGCTATGCTTATCACAAGACCAAAATTTCATTCTTCATAATTGGAATAACCATAACTTGTATCCAATGCTTTCATGGGAAATATTATCTAAATGCATTTATTTCATAACCCCTCTTCAGGTGGCCTGCCTAAAGGCTGTTTCTGTCAGAACCTTTCTATAAGTAGAAGACAGAAGATTGTGTTTTGCATTGTCAGAATGTCTGCTTCTCCTATACTAGGGCATCCAGCTTTTTCTCATGGTCACAATGCACTTGGAAGACACCTTGCCTTTAAAGTCTCCACGTTTTTTGCACTGTTTTACAGAGATTGTCACCAAATCCAAGAAGGCTTCTCATAACTTCCCTGGCTGCTTAGGGGAAAACGCTGAACTACTGAATTTTATTTAGCTTTGTTTGATGCTTACACTTGTATTTGCAGATTTGTGTTGAAATAAATTAGGAACAGCAAGCTTCCTGGTAGCAGTCACCTCCTTCAACCTTTCTGTAACAGTTAAAGTAAGGGATGTTTGTTCTAGTCTGCCTGTGGCTTATCAATGCTGTTGTCAGAAAGCAGGCACATTTTCAGGCAGACTACAGGTGGTGTTGACATTTATGGATCCCATTTTCTCTAAATAGGCTGCTTTAGAGTCAAGACCGTATTCCAAAGATGCTTTTCAAAACAGTTTTATTTCTCTTTGAAGGGAGAATTTTGTGAATTCAGACAATTAGCATTTTTAACAGCTTGCACTTTAAAAAAAAAAGGTAAGAAAGTCAGCACCCACAGTTCTACCATGAGGGATGGAGTAACTTTTAAACTGGAGGCATTCTCAGCCTTCTGTCATTAGCTCTCGGATAAAACTTTGCTCCACAACTCAGTCAAGATGGCATTAACTTCAACTCATTCTTTTGAAAAATCCAGCCCCTCCATGAAACGATCCACTGTCCTGGGTTTGTGAGGAAGATGATTAAATATGAAAGATGACATAGCTTTTAAAAAATATTTTTAGCTAAAATTATTACATGCTTAAAGAGACAAAACTTTTCTTCCAAATTCTAAAGACCTCATCTTCCTGCCAGTCATCCCTGTACAGCTGTGCCTTTACCAGCAGCCCTCTTGACAGGGCAGCATCACTCATATTTTTTTGTGAAGCCCTGCCTGATATTTTATTCAGTGTGTTTGTATGGGAGCATTCATGGAGCAACAGAATTTGCAGATGATCTTAGCCAATGGGGTGATGATACATTTTAAAAAGAACAGACTTTTAAAATAGACATGTATAAATTCAATTTTTCTTAAGTGGTTTGATCTGCATTTTTTTTGTCCTAATATGGTGGGTGAGCGAAGGTAAAGAAATGATGCAGAAGTCATATAGGTACTGCATGAATAATGTACTTGCTATTTAATTGTGTAACAGAGATAAATAGTGTACATAAGCTAGGTGTGTGGGGCAAATCCTGCTGGACTGGCAGGACTTACTTTAAGTAGCAGGACTAGTTTTATTATAAGTTGTTCTCCAGGTACAGCTTGACTATGCTACCAAGTATTTGCTACGTGTAAGTCATAGAATCATAGAATCATTTAG
>NW_008617021.1:0-6798 GCF_000691845.1 Merops nubicus | reverse complement strand
CCTCCCCCTTCAGTGAGCGAAAAGGCCACAGCCTCCTCTCCTTGCATCCACGTGCTGGGTTCTGTTTGGACCCCAAGCTGTATTACTAAGAATAAAGCTTATCACAAACAAACATATATTTCTACCTTTCATTTCTTGGGAGAAGGGGAAGTTGCAGGTTTGGAGCACCTTATCATCAAGACAGATGCAGTATGTACACTTTGATTTAACCACAACTGGTAAAACTCCCCTACTGCATAAAATATGCAGTAGTATGAGTCCCCACATGGATTACTGTGTCCAGCTCTGGAGTCCTCAGCACAAGAAGGACATGAACCTGTTGGAGTGGGTCCAGAGGAGGGCCACAGAAATGATCAGAAGACTGGAACATCTCTGCTATGAAGAAAGGCTGAGAGATTTGGAGTTGTTCATCCTGGAGAAGAGAAGGCTCCAGGAAGACCTTATCGTGGACTTCCAGTACTTAACAAGGGCCTGTAAGAAAGATGGGGACAGTAATTTTAGCAGGGTCTGTTGTGAGAGGGATAGAGGTTTTAAAACTAAAAGAGATTTAGATTTAGAGTAGATATAAGGAAGAAATTTTTTTACAATGAAAGTGGTGAAATGCTGGAACATATTGCCCAGAAAGGTAGTAGAAGCCCCATCCCTGGAAACATTCAAGATCAGGTTGGACAGAGCTCTGAGCAACCTGGTCTAGTTGAAGATGTCCCTGCACACCCCAGGGAGGTTGTATCAGACAACCTTTAAAGATCACTTCCAACCCAAATCGTTCTATGATTCTGTTATTCTATGCTCATACAGGCAAAGAAGTATAAAATAATAATTCTACCACAGTGACAAACTCTTTTAAGTTCATGTTTTATTTAACTTCTGAAATTCAATCTTAGAATATTAAGCAATATTCCCTGATCTGTCTTTCAAGAAAGAAAGGTATATTTTAGTCAAACTTTAATTACTTTACCTTAAAACAATAAGAAAGCACAATTAAACCAATGTGCTGTGGAAGCTGGTGGATTATTGCATCATGAATCACTAATTCTTGCTGTCTAGGTTGTATAGACTAAGCTACAAGCAGACAGCAAACTGCCTTTAATGTAGAAATTTTGGTTTTGAGCTGCCTGGTGAGAGCCATGCAAAAGACACACGATCTATTGCAAACTCACAGGATAGAAAGGCAACATCTTGATCTAGAGGTGCAGTATGTGAGATGAACTGACTTTCTTGTCCTGTAGGTTTTGCGTCTGAAAAGTGGGACTAGTGGTACACTTTAAAGTCTGAATTCGTTCCATAGCCTTTTACATTTCAATAGATGTACACAAAACTATATTCTTGTATTTCCAATGTGTGCACAGGTATCCTTAGAAGGAAATATGTCAGATTATAACATAAACTCTGTAGTTGGTGTTTATGGTTAATGCTTTAGATTCTTTTAGAGCATTATGATCTGAGTTGAAAACTTTCTCTTTTGTCTTCAAATTATTTCAATTCCCAAATTATTTTTTTTTTTTGTCTACTAATATTATGGCAAAAAAAAGTTAACATCTCAGAGCAATCCTAACTCTGTGTACCACCTTCACTTTTCTCCAGGGAGAAAGGAGCTCTTGAAGCCCAAACATAGGGAAAAATAGTAATAGAGTAGCCTCTGTCTATCTTTTTTCACCAAAAAAATAAATATTATACCTATTCCAGTCTAAATGGGGTAATTTTTTTTTCATTAATGTCCTGTAGTGTTCCCATGCCCATATCTTGGTGGGAATATTTAAGCATTCTACTGAACACAATAGCTTAAAAATAAAGAAGGATAAACTTTCCTTTTAGGATTTCTGTCTCAAATTTACTAGTGAGAAGTTTACAAAAGTCTGTTCTATTGTTTTTCTCTCTGATATCCAAACTGATTTTCTTCCCTTTTTTTTTTTTTTTCCCTAGTAATGCTACTGTCTTTCATTGACAGAGTCCAGATTTGTAAGAATTTAGGGGTCAGTCCAATTGCTTTTGTTGAGGAGTGAACTACTGGGGTTAAACCCTCAGCCCTGAATGAGGGTTGGCATATGGATGATGTCCATAATCAAGCAAGAAAGACCCTCCTGATTGTTTTTCAGCCAAGGTCTGGCCAGCCATGAATGGGAATGGATTAGATCACCACCAGGTGCCCCTGTCTTCCACATTAACTTGGAGGCAGGACAAGAAGCCATCTATATAAGAACTGACTCACCTTACACTGGGGTTAGGAGGTCTGCTTATGTAGTGGATGTTTTGTGTGAGGATTCTGGTTGTTGGAAAGGTTCTCTGATGGTGCATAACAATCGGAGTTCCTGGGGGTGGTGGATCTCTCTGAAAGAAAGATGAGTCTCAATTTGAGAAAATTCTACACAATTGGATGCCTTGTCTGGGTGGTCCCATCTCCCATGGCATGGTTCCTTGGCCAGCTTGCTCTCTTCTACAGATCCTTTGCAGTGACTGAGTGTGTTAATCTATTCCTCCCTCCAGTGGTCTGGCATGTTGGATTGTTTGCATATGTTTTAAGATCAGAGGGAGGGGTCTGGCTCATGGTTTGCCTATTAATGGTACTATCCTTCTATGTTGGGCAAGTGGTCAGCAGAAGAAGGAGTTAAGAAAGATTTCTTTGATCTCAGGTAAAAATGTCATAGGTGTGATGGATTTCTTCAGTTTCCTTAAAGTGATGGTGTTTCTTGGGGATGATTCAGTAACTGTCATTAGTTGTTAGGGAATCCTAGGATTTCATCAGTAGACCTTGAAAGAAGATGAATAGGGAAGAATCGGTCTTTATAAATGAGCATGTTCATTTAAGATTCTCTCACCTATTGCAGGACTGCAAGAGGAACTGATGAGAATGTATTTAGGAACACCCTGAAGACAATGTTATCTCTGTTGTGTATTATATAACTGTTGTAACTTGACCCTTTTAAAGTTCTGGAAAATTGAGTTAATACATTGAAATTTGCTGCTTATATTGTTCCTGTTTTTTCAATTACTTGTATATGCAATTGCCTATAGACTTTTATTTTGGTCGATCGCTTTGGCTAGGATCTTGCTGTTACCACTGTTCTGGTTCTAAGGTTTTTTAGACTCTGTACTGGTGGGATCCATAGGCTTGTTTTTATGAAGGGTCCTCAGTTCTAAAAGAATTCAATGTAACTGTTGTAGAGTTTCAGAGAAATTGCAAAAAATTTTTGTCACTCTCAGATCCTGAAATCTTTTATATCAGATAGCAAGCTGCCCAGTGAAATGAAAATCAGCTCCAGTAGCTCAGCCAGTAGAGGGAACTCTTACACAGTACAAAGTCAGGCCAGCAATACATTCGAGTAAATCAAGAATGTGAATATGCATAAACGTGTACATTGCAAAAACCTAAAATAGTTTTTGCTTTCTTTGTACATGGTGCATTAACTTCTGCATTTTTATCCAACTGCAATTTAACAAAGTGAAAGTATAACCTTGCTAGATATCAGACTGCAATTGATTTCAGCTCAACAGTCACCTCACAAAACTTAGTGAATGTTTAGAGGGAAGAAGACGGAACATCTGTGACTACTCTTTTTCATTAAAACCTGCAATTTGTCTTTGAGAGTGGCAAAACCCTTTTTTCATTTCCTGGAGCATTTGTTTCAGAGACTTTTTGTTTTCAAAATGTAATTACTTCACTCTGAAACTTTCAATGCTGTGACTGTGTGACTTCATTCAAGTGTTTTTTTTTCCTTATGCTCAAAGCAAATATTGCTGACTGAAGTGAGAAACAAGTATCCTTATGTTGGTCCTAGGGGCTAGATTTGCAACAATGCTTAGCATCTTCCTCAGAGGAAGAAGCATCCAGATTTCTGTAAGTGAGCTTGCACATTAAGTAATTTAAAAAATGTTTTCAGCAAACACTGAAGGTTTGTCCCTGTCTCTCTGTTACAGTTATCTAGATTCACTGTTGATCACAGATATCAAACATTTATAATTCTAGTAGTTCATTTTCTGAGCCACTGGCAATCAACAGAGTGACAACTGTTCTACATTGTCTAAACAATCCAGGACTCACTTATTATGAGTGTGCAAGAACACTTTGTCTTATAGAATAAAAAGTCCTTTTCTGTTTGTCTGCTATTTGTGTCAGCCCTGAAGATAAATATAAAATTCAGCTTTTATCAAAGGCAGCTATTTATGGATAGGACTTATAATTAGGCACATTTCCACTTATAATCCAACATCCAATTCCTGTCTAGCAAACCCAATACAGTATTTATGGGATTTTTTTGCACTTAGTAAAATTTATTTCTGTTAAGAGCTTTGCATCATTACTGACCCTCTACAGAGGAAGCTTCTCATTGTTTTGGTGGTTTTAACCAGGTATTTTTGTTGGTTTTTTTGGTCTTATATTTCCTATTTCCTTTTCCCATAGTTTTGGCAGTCTGTGCATTTTGTGGCTGGTAGTCATTGCCCATTTTCTGATGGCTGTGAATGTGTGTCAATCTTTTTTGAGTCCTTTGTAGTGTTCTTGTTCCATATATGGCAGAACAGGAGAGGTATGCAGTAGACTGGATTCTGGTTTTCATTGCTGCGGACTCCGAGTAACTTTTTTGAAAACATGTATTCATCCAGTGTTCAGTGAAAAGATATTTTGTCTTGGCACTTTCACATTGCCTAAAGAAATGCAGTATGTTCCCATACCAACCAGCTGTGATGGACATTTTGACATGTAAATAACTGATTTTTTTTTAATACCTCACATGTCACTCAATCAGTAAGGTTGATAATTATCTTTGTCAGTGTTTCCATGGAGTTCAAAGTGGTTTTTTCAGCAAAGTAAGCTGAAGACACAGCATTTAGGTCTCTCCTTAAAATGCATTTTGTGGTTGTAGAAGCCATTCTGTGTGGAACCCTCCTTGCTTCATTTTCTCTTGCTTGGACCATTTTGTTACGTATTTCCAGGACGTCAAGTGGTAACACTTCAGGCTTTTTGGCCTCACAAGGGCAGAGGCATCATAAATGAATTTGCATCTGTTACCTGTAATCTCAGCAGAAACGTCCCAGTGGGGACAGAATTGTGACTCCATTTGCTCAGTGCTGCACCCACAGTAATCATCCCTTTGAAGCAAGTACTGCCTGCTAGTCTTCTAGATATTGCTCTACAATTTCCAAACTTGAGCTATGCATCATTTAAGGGTACCATATGGAATTTCAGATCTGATATCTGCTAGTCTAGGCATGGATGTTGAAACAAAATCATTGTAATATCTGTGAGATTATGCTTAAACCAGAACCTGAGTAAATTAAAGCAGAGATCATCATTCTGAACTTTGCACGTATTTTCACACTAATCATGAAGATACATTAATTTACATGTAAAGAAATAAAAAAAATAAATAAATCTCTGAAGACAGTCTGGCAAAGTCAGTTTTATCCTTCATGTGACAGGCTTCTCTGTGGTCCTTGTAGTAAATACTTGGTATCTGGTTAGAAGGAAGAAACAAAGAAACAGAAAACTATATTACAAGTGGCACAGAGTAAGACAGAGCTAGGAAATAATGGAGATCACGCCCCATTCCCCCAGCAGTCCCCCTCTTGCCACAGCAGATCAAAGTCTTTCTATTTTAGAACCAAAGCTTCTTTATAATAAGTACTAAAGAATTATGTTTATGTAACATTAAGGGACAGACTGAAACCATAAAAGTCAGGAAATTCAGAATTAAGGCTGGCACTCTGATATCGAGTTGCATAGTGGAGAAACGTAGGAGTGGGGATGGAAAGGTGACATGAGGCACAGCAGCATAAGATAAGGATGGAAAGCAAGACCTGTCTTGGCATCTTTGTGCCACTGGAAACCTAAAGAGTGTATGGTTTCAGGGGTCTGTAAATGTCCATTATGCCACTGCTTGCTTTTTTTTTTTTTTTTTTTCTGAGATATTGGACAAGTTGCAAAAAGTTTCTAGTAAATGCTCATCAGAGATCACCTATGATCTCTGTAGCTATCCTATTCAGCCAGGGGAGAAAAGGTGATGTGGTTAGTCAGCTTTGTTTTCTTCTGGAATTCTTGCAGATCTCAGCCAAACTGGTATCAAGTTATAGCTACCCTGTTCTGAAAGTGAGCTTAAACTTTCTTAATTTAAATCATAGTTATGTTCTTCCTATGCAGCTTCAGTAGGATTTGTTTTTTCTCTTTTTAAATTTTTGAGTAGATGGCTGTTAAAAAAGCTGAATCTTTTTACTCTGAATGTGGTTTCATTCCAGTCAACACTAAAGTGATTCCTCTATATAGACACAGTCTGTATAATTACAGTATGCATGGATGGGATAATTCAGAAGGAAAGCAAAAAAAAAAAAGTATAAATGCCACAGTATTTATTCACTATGAACAAAATTTTACTTATTTACAGTATTGAGAACAAAGTCATCGGTTATAGTTTTAAACAGACATTAATGTGTGCTTGATAAGAAACACTTCACCTATCTGTACGCCTAAAAGTGGCAGCTCTGAAAAAATCTGTTACTGTTAGAACTTATTTTCCTTGTGTTTTAGTTTCCATTTAAGATTTTCAGATGTTTACTTCTGGTATCCTAGTACTGTATAATGGGTGTCAGAATCTACATTTCCTTTTATTTTGTTAAAATCAGAAAGAACACAGAGTAATAACTTTCAATATTACAACATTTAAATATTGTTTCAATATGTGTTATAAACCACTAACAAGATAAAAATAGCAACACATTCCCCTTTGATAAAATAATTTAAAAATTAAAAATATTGAAATATAAAATAAAAATAAGATGGAAGCTTGTTGCAGTGTGCCTCCTGGAGAC
>NW_008617020.1:0-22017 GCF_000691845.1 Merops nubicus | reverse complement strand
AAATTGAATAATTTTTCAGCCAGTTACTTTGCTGGTGGAGGAATGAACTTCACAGAACCCTTCTGCCACCACCTAATGGCATTATAAAGACACAGGCTATAAACTTCAGTCAGAACCAATCATCCCACATCCATTTCTCAAAGCGCATCCTCTGTTCTAAAAATCAGGTTAAATCTCAAAAATATACCTACATCTTTATTGCCCAGGTACAGCACAAACTTATTCGATGCCCTCTGGGGGTTGCCTGATCTTGGCAGAGGGCTTTGGAGGAAGAAAGAAAGCGAAGTGTAGCCTTTCAGATCTTCAAGGTTGCCTGGAGGTCGAACCTCCACACCAGAACTGCCATTGAACCTCATAGGAATAGCAACCTGTTCAGGGAGACAAAATCCAGTAGATTATCACCTCTTGCTCCTACTCCTATTTATTTCACTGCTGTGTCTAATTGCAAAGTGCTCTGTTACATACCCTAATCACCTTACAGCTCTCAGTCACTACAGATTTCCCCTCCAACCCTACCAAAGGATATAATTAGGAAGCAGACTGGATCACACAGTATTCTGTCTTATCAATCCTTATCACAGCACTTTTTTTTTACTCCAGACATCAATTAATCAACTCTTAGTGTGCCTTTGTCAAGCAATTGTTTCCTTCAATACATGGAGAGGGAAGGATGTGCCCTGCAGCTCTAAAAAGCAGGTCTATGAATTATTTAGATGTCTCCATACACATCCTGATGCTTCAATTAGCTGGGCTGGACTGCTGGAAATCATAATGGGCTGCTGATGTTAATAAAGACACCTCCCATTACAGCTATTTATAGGATGCTCACAGATCCCTCTCACTCATTCTATAACCAGGTTGTGATGACCTCAGGGATGCTCCTCAGGGATCTGAGACCCAGCTATCCCTCCAGCAACTCCAGCAGTTGCTTGGAGTAGGTGCTAGGAGCCTGCTCCTAACGTGGTGGGGCAGCTGGAGGCATGAGCACAGAGCTGCACAACTTTTTTTTGGTAGTGCCAGCCTTTAAGCTGCAGAGCTGACTCTACTCCTGCTCCCAAAGACCTTGGGAGAAAAGGGGATATTATACAAATAAATATTACAGAGATCACCTGGGAAAAGCCCTGTGGGAGGAGAATGGAGCAGGATGCTGCTGCACCCCCTCATTTTTATGTACAAATCACTATGCTCCCCACCATCACAGTCACTTTAAGGGCTGAGGGGTGCCCCTGAATTAAATTGAAGCCTGGTCTTGCACGTATTTTAACCCAATGATTTAGAAAGAGGAACAAAATCACTGCTGTGTGTCTGCCCTGGTTCAGCGAGGCCAGGGTTAATTTTCACCAGAAGCTGGGAGGGGGCCACACCCAGGACACACAACCCCACCAGCCCATGGGTTATTCAAGCCCAGGCTGACATCATGCCCCTGTAGAGAGGAGGGCTGGTGGGGAAGCACCAGGGTTTGTGCACAGAGGCTTGGGCTAGGCTGTCAGTGCCTGCTGTGCTTTAAACCACTCACTTCATCTGTTATTTCACCAGTATTATTATCACTGTTGCTTTTTCTCTCTGTGTCATTCTATTAAACCCTCCTCTCAGCCCACAGGGTTTTGCCTTCCTCTCCCTCTTCTCCTTGTCAGCCAGACCCAACCCACAGTGTCCACAGGACTGAGGCCAAGCAAGGTTAGAAGGTTCCAGACCTTGTTTGCAGCATCTCTTGCCTGCTGGATCAGCTCTCTGATACGATTGACGTTCTCAGAGATGTTGCTGACTGGCAGCAGCTGCTGGTTGATGCTCTCGATCTTGCTGAACAGATCTGGAAGTTTGTTTGTCAGTTTTTTTACTGCAACAAAAGGAAAAAAAAATCATTGATGCTAGAGAGGAGGAGGAAGGCATGAAAAAACACAGCGTTGCCACATGATTGTCAGAAGAGCAGAGAGCAGGGTGATAACAGAGCTGTTTTCATCACTACCCAGTGACCATGGATGCTAGGGGAGGATGAGGATGATGGAGAGCACTCAGGGGTCTGGCTCCTGTGCATTCCCAGAGCAGCACCTCCTGCTGCCACTGCTGCAGAGTCAATGCTGGGGCAGGCAGACTGGTGGCCTGACCAAGTAGCTCACATCTCATATTCTTGTGTCAGGGCTGCTAGTCATCACAGCTCAGCAGAGAGCCTTAGAGTAGCTGGGTGGGTTTATTTCAGGAGAAAAGGAGATACTAGGAGAATTTCAGCTTTCATTAAAACAGGAAACATTTTTTTTGTCAGGCACAGGCGATGAAAAATAAGCCTGAACTGTGCCTTCCCAGAGCAGCACCTCCTGCTGCCACTGCTGCAGAGTCAATGCTGGGGCAGGCAGACTGGGGGCCTGACCAAGTAGCTCACATCTCATATTCTTGTGTCAGGGCTGCTAGTCATCACAGCTCAGCAGAGAGCCTTAGAGTAGCTGGGTGGGTTTATCTCAGGAGAAAAGGAGATACTAGGAGAACTTCAGCTTTCATTAAAACAGGAAACAATTTTTCATCTCCTGTGCCTGACAAAAAAAAAAAGCCTGAAGTATTAGCAGAGTGCAATCCTCTGATGCAGAAGGTGAATAAAAAGCAATTCAGACATTATTTTTCTGAATACAATTTCTGAGACAGCTCTGTAAATGGAGGGCTCACTTATGATTCTGCAATAAGATCCAGGGCTAGCTCCAGTGGTTTTCTTATTTAAATGTTTCCTCATTGCTGACTCACATCCAACTTTGTGACTGCCAGGACCCCCAGATCCCTTTCTGCAAAGCTGCTTTCCACCTTGGATGCCCCCCCCCAGCATATACTGGTGCAGGGGCTCATTTCTCCTCAGGTGCAGGACTTCTTGAACCTCACAAGGTTCCTGCCAGCCCATTTCTGCAGCCTGTTGAGGTCCCTCACCACCTTCTGGTGCATCAGCAACTTCTCCCAGTTTTGGGTCATCAGCAGCCTTGCTGTGGGTACACTCTGCCCCATCATCCAGATCATTAATGAAGGTGTTAAACAGGTTTGGACCTGTACTGAAACCTTGGGTACCCTGCTAGTCACTGGCCTCCAAGCCCTTAGAGACCAACCATGGCATTGGCTCTTAGCAGCTAGCACAGGACAGCCTGAATCCCCTGCTGCAGTCCCTGTCCCTTTCCACTGGCAATAACTGAAGCTCAGAATACCAGCTTGGGCTAGGAGCCTAACATCTGGATGACTCAAATTTCTCCTGCAGAAGTGACCATGGGGACCCAACAGCGACTTGATGGGTCTCAGATAGCACGTGCAGTACCTGAATTGTTTGCCTCCATCAGGGCTTTACTGAAGCCAGCACTCTGGGTGCTTCCATAGCTGCTCTTCATTTTTTCCACGTCTTCTTGAATTGGGAGCAGTTCATCCAACACGTTCGTTGTGACATCCTGGGCACTTTTTACCATGTTCTTTGCACTGGTGATGATGCTGTCGACGTCACCTGAAGCACAGAAATGCACGTGCAGATTCTCACAGCACTGGATGAAAGAGGCAAACCACAAGTGCCCAGTGACTGACCTCTGTTTATTCCATTGAGATTATTCTGCAGGGTGACGAGATCAATTTGCAGTGTGTTCTTCTTCCCATCAGCAACATCCAGCCTTCCATTCATGTCTTCAAGGGTTGGACCAACAGCTGCAAAACAGTGTGAATCTTAAACAGAAATATCACCTTTCTGTTGGACAGAATGAGCATTTGCACTGCAGAACAAGTACAAGGCTGAGGATTTGGTGGAGAGGAGGACTCAGAGGTGATAGCATAAAGTAGCAAATCCACCTTCTTGCCTTTGGAAAAACACCAACACAAGATGTCCTGTTGTAATGAAATGACCCTCTTCTGGTTAAACACGTGCTGCAGAGCTTTGCTGAACGGGGAAAACTCATGGATTAATGAAAGCTGTGCCAATATTTCTACCATCACTTTGTTTCTCAGTACCTTGCAAGGTCTTTTCAGTCTCCTGTGCTTGATTCAGGAGCGTAGTGCTCTCAGCTTTTAACTTTGCAGCTTTTCCTGAGAGGTCTTCTCTCTTCACAGCCTGGGGATAGAAGCACGGGACTGTAAGACTTTAATAATTTAAAAAATTTAAATATTTAAAATCATTTTTAAATCATTTTAAAATCATTTAGAAATAAATTTAAAACAAGTTAAAAATAATTTAAAAATACTGAAAGTGAAAGAGTAAAAAGATAGCACAATCCAGTTGAAAAATCCACAAAAGGCAGAGATTCCACGTGAAGAATGCCATCTTAAATAATGATTATTTAAGCAGAATATAATTGGTACAGATAAATGAGGTGAGTTGACCACCCTCTGGCCACTTATGGGGACTCACCGACCACGCGGAGTCAGCTGCCCTCCCGGCTTGCTTGGCTGCCTCCTCTGCTGCCTTGATGGCATTAATTATACTGTCATAGGCAGTAGAAGCTTCCACAGCACAGCCCACCAACTCGTCCTTCCTGGCACTGTTCTTTATGCTGTGGGAAAGAGAGTGAAGATGCAGCTTTCTGCAGAGACTGTGGACTTTGAGAGGGATTCTGGACAGAGCTGAACTCGGTATTCTCTAAGTAATGCCAACACAGAAAATATTTTCCACTTGGTTCTGTAATTTCATTCTCAAACTTGGAGGCAGACCGGTCTGAAAAGGTTCTTCAGAAGGTGGGGTAAGTTGTGCTGTGTGGAAGAGCAGAACTGTGAGCCTTCAAACAAGTCTTGAAACAGGGAGAATTCACCAAGGTGGTCAACAAGCCACCTTGAGCTCAGAGAACTGCAGCCTCTGGTCACCCCTGCTTGCTCCAGCATCCTACAGGAGCAGCAGATGAAACAACTGTTAGACCCCTTGTGTTCTCCCCAAGAACCACCACAGCAGCTCTAGAGATGGAAAGAGCTACACAACTACACAGTAGGAGCTGCCTGGTCTTTGGGAGCACAGGGTCTTCCTAACTGAAAAAAAAAAATCACATTGAAAATCAATCCAAAAAAAAAGGAAGAGAGTTTGGGGTTATTGTTTTGTGTGTGTGGGTCTTTGGTTTTGGGGTTTTTCTTGCAAATAATCTGCACAGGACAAAAAGAAATAAATCAGGACTTCACTTTTTTTTCTCCCATTTTGTTCTGATGTAGCATAGAAGGCCTCCAAAAACTCACTGAAAGATTCCAAGTTATAGTACAAGTTATGGAGACAGAAACACTTGATTCATATCAAGTTTGTCGTATTTTTGCTTTTCTAAGATTCCTTGAAGGACAAAAAAAGAAAGATTCAGGAAGACCTGGGTTTTTAGGAAAAAAAACCCATGAAGAACATCATGAAGAAGCAGAGGAAAAAAACCAAATTTCTCTCTAATGTTGCAAATGGTCATTAAAGCAAGTGAAATTACAGACAGAGCATTGCAAACATTGATGCTGTGTACAGAAATTTCTCATTTACAGGAATGTCAACATACTTTTCCAGTTGTTTTGCCAAGTCTTGCAAAGATTTGGCGTGCTCCTCAGCCCTCACCACCAAGGGTTCCTTGCTTGCTGATAAAGAGTGATTTGTCAGCTTCTCATTCATATCTTTCCTTGCTCCATCCAGCTGAGCAGCCAGACTTTCATATTCCTAAGGGTTCAGAAAGGCAACGTTTTATTTGGACTATTAGATGCTTGATTTTGTCCTTGTCTCCTTCAGTGTTACACACACCTTGCACCCCAGGAGACCAAGCAGGAAAACCTTCCCTCCTGCAGGTGACTGGGAACAACTGCCAGTCATCACACTACACTTCCAGTCCCATCCTGGAAAAACTGAGTCAACCCAAAGACCCTTCACAGAGAGCCCAGCATCCTGTCTCTGAAACTGTCTAAAAGCAATTTTCCAGAAACAGAAGCACAGCACATTCACTTGTGGTATTTCTCACAGATATTCTCTCCCAGATGGAGATCTCTGCAGCTCAGTGTCTTCCTTAGACACATCACAAGCCTCAGGAAGCTTCTCTCAGGGAAAGCTGTGCAGGCAGGCTCCTGTGCAGCCAGGATGGGCTGTGAGATCCCTCCTGTGTGTCCTAGACACTGAGCTGTGCCTCCCACCACGGTGCCAGCAAGATATCAGGGGTTTTAGACTTGAATTTGAGAAGGGAACTATACCTCTTTGGTCTTCTGCAATAATCCAAGCCCACTGTTAGCTTGGGTCAGGGAAGTTCGGGCAGAGCTCAGCATGTCCAAGATCCCATTCTGTTGTGCAGTGGTCTCCTCAATCCGTTTCTGAGGAAAAATAAAAGGTTCATTAACACGTGGCTGGGTTAAAAAATGAGATATGGAAACCACATCTACCTCATTTAGTTTGGAGTAGGACTTAGCCAAGATGCCTGCACTGTCTAGGGACTAATGCTAGCCCACTGAGGAGAAGAGTGAGAGGACTCAGGAGTTTCCAGTAGAGCATAGCTGGGCAGCAGACTACAGGAGTTCAGTTATTAACACCCAAAGTAGCACAGGTCAGCTGAAGGGTCAGGACATCCCACCCAAGTGTCTGATCTTCCACCTCTGGGAACTTTAAACACATCTCCCTGGTGACCACCCTGATCTGTTCCCCTCTCTCAAAGGCAGAAATGAAATGATCCCTTCATCTGGGGACCTGACCTGAAAGGGGGGGTGAAACCTCCTTTCTCTCCTGACAGCTCTGAGGGGAATGAAGCTCCTTGGGCTAGAGCAGCCCTGGGACAAGCCAGGGTGTAGCTCCAGGGTAATGGTGCAGCACAAACACAGCCAGAGGAAGGGTGGTGCAGGTAGGGATGGGTTACCTCTCCTAACTTGGGTTTCTGCTGTTTCAGTATTCCAGCTGAATGTAGAAATTCTTTTGTCCAAGCAGCATTATCAAGCTGCATGAACATGGGTGCTGGAACAGTGATGTATTTCAGGAAAAAAATGCAATTAATTTAAAAGACTGGGTCCAGTCCTGCAGCACACCTTTATTTCTTGTGCTGTTTCACAGGCTCTACAAATCAAGCAGTGTTCAGGAATGGCACCTTTCAGGAAAGGTTTCTTGTCACCTTTCTGATGAGATCTCAGAAGTAGATCTATAGAATATTAATCCCAAATGATTGAACAGTATTGTTCACATTATTGCTCCAATTTTTCATGGTTGTTGAAGTCAAATACTTTAAGAAACTTACTATGAAAGTAGAAAAAAATGCAATTAATTTAAAAGACTGGGTCCAGTCCTGCAGCACACCTTTATTTCTTGTGCTGTTTCACAGGCTCTACAAATCAAGCAGTGTTCAGGAATGGCACCTTTCAGGAAAGGTTTCTTGTCACCTTTCTGATGAGATCTCAGAAGTAGATCTATAGAATATTAATCCCAAATGATTGAACAGTATTGTTCACATTATTGCTCCAATTTTTCATAGTTGAAGTCAAATGCTTTAAGGAACTTAGCATGAAAGTACATCAGCCTCAGGGATTTGATCTAGATTGCAAAACAAAAAGTCTAGTGGCAGCTGAAGAGAAGGGCCAGGCAGATTCTCCTTCTCCTCAAACCTCTGTCTTGGTCAGAGACCACAAGTGGGAGTAGACAACATTCATGTTTGTCCATCCATACATCAAAACATGTACAAATATCTTGGAGAAAGTCTAAAGAATCATTGGTACTTGACTTTGCAAGGTCAAAAGCATCAGTCCAAAGCATTTCTTATCTCCTGAGGTTTAACTTTCTTCTCCCAAATCCTTACATTACCTTAACTTCTTCCAAGAGAACTCCATTATCTCTGTTCAAGTTTTCAGCCTGCTCAGTTTGTCCCGTGGCCTCGTTCAGAGCTTCACGAAGGTCAGTGATTTTGGATTCATAATCATTCAGTGAATCCCTCACAATTTTAATAAGCCCATGATTTTCTTGGTGGTACTTTTGGAGTTCATCCTTAACACGTGCCAGTACTGAAGGATCAGGACGAGAAGGAAAAGTTTTGTTCAGAGAAAAAGGGAACCAGAACCAACTTCCTCCAAAAGGGCTTGGCCTTTAGGATTGGAAAGCTGTGGTTGTGGGGATGCTGAGCTCATTGCAGCACTCATTTCACTGTAGCAGAGATGCTTTCAGCATCCTACTGAATCAAATCTGCTCAGAAGTTTGCTGCTGCAGACACAGAGCACGGAAAAACATTTATTTGGGTATTTCTAGATTAACTAAGGATGCAAACACTGAATCTTGGGGTTTTTTTTTCTATGGAACTAGCACAATTTCATCAACAATTTCATCTACAACTTATGAATCTACATTTGTGCCAGTCATTCAAGCTTCCTCTGTAATCAGTGGAGAGATATGAGCACATTTCATCTCAGAGAAGGCAGAAACATAGAAGTCAAATGAATCACACTCCTAAGAGCACCCATTTCACTGCCTAGAAAGGATACAGAAGAGTTACTCAGTAGGTAAGGTATCAAAGTTCACATTTAGGGGAAATTACTATCACTTGTAAGATCAAGATTTCTCAGCTGGTTAGTCACAAGCCTGTGACTTTCCTGCTCTTGCTGTCTCCAGGGTCCAGAATCAGGTTTCTGAATGTCCCAGCAAAACACAGGCAGAGAATACAAGAGGGAGTACAACTCCCAGCTTCTAGTGCAGCTAGAACTTCTGAACTTCCTTATCCTTGTATGATCTGGCCCTTGGACTACTCCAGCAGCTTCTTAAAATCTGTTATTAAATTAGAAGTACAGTTCCACTAAAATAGCTGCACCTGCCACAGCATATACAATATAGAGGAGCACTGTAGAAGAATGTTGTGATCAGCTGCATCTGTATTTTACTGAGTTTCATCTAGTTATTAAAGAAGGATCTACTGAATGATCTACAGCTCAGCTCAGTCTCTTCCACAACAAACTCAAAATCCCCTCTAGAACTAGCACTTTCCCATGGACTGACTGCTACAGATCCCAGGGATACGCTGCAAAATGCCTCTCTCTGGACTCCATCCCAACCAATAAGGCTTCAGATTGAGGACTGATCCTTCTAGAAAGCAAGAAGCTGAGAGAAGAAGCCCTTACACAGCTGAGCTTCTCTTCGTTCCTTCTCTGCCTCTGCTAGGAGTTGGCCAAAGTTGCGGTTCCTCATCTCTGTCATCATCCCTTGAGCCTCAGCCAGCTCTCTGGCAGCATCTCCCAAGGGCAAGTTGTTCCCTTCTGCATCTGTGCCAGCTATTTGTTCCAAAAGCACTGGAAAAAAAAACAAAGTATTGTCACAGAAAGCTGCACTTCAGTCTCTGGAGAAGACAGAAACAACAGGGCTGGTCTGTTTTCTGAAGACATGCCTTGGCCTGAATACCTTAATCAAGGCAGAGCTAGTAAGATGGCACCAGGCATGAAATTTGTCCCAAAAAAACAAGTTGACAGGAATAATTTTAAACTTCTAAATGGCCCTGTGGTAAATCTTCTCTGTCCCCATTCCCTACATAGGGAAGGCAGGCTCCTAAACTAACTTTATACGTTGGATTTGTAATGGGATGAATGAATTCCACAGCTACATCTAAACTTTGATTTATTAAGTTGTTTTCTAAGAAAACTTCTCCTGCTTAATTAAGAACATGGTAAATGAACTGAAAAGATTCCATAAAGCACAATATTACAGA
This sequence comes from Merops nubicus, assembly GCF_000691845.1. NCBI lineage: Eukaryota > Metazoa > Chordata > Aves > Coraciiformes > Meropidae > Merops > Merops nubicus. The sequence goes on along the minus strand of NW_008617020.1, from coordinate 12,415 downwards.
GTTAGAAACTATTTTTACCTTGTATATTGTTGACGACTATCTGCACTCGTGAAACCAAATCTTTTCCTTTCTGTTGGGTTTGGCCAAAATTACTAAACAACAGCTCAGCTGCTCTGTAGTTCATTTCAGCCTAGCAGGGTTAAAAGTGGATTAGATGAATAATATCTGGATACAGCCTGGTAATATAGAGTCAGGAGATGTGCATTTTTAAAGCAATTTTGTAAGTCACCTTTTCCTGGAGAGCATTTACATCATGATTGAGGTTCATGAATTCTGTTTCCAGCTCGTCCACCTTTGAACCCTGGTTATGAACAACAGAACGGTAATTGTTCAATAAGACCTAAAAAGAAAGAAAAGGGGGAAAAAAAATCCAATAAATCACCCATCATACACAGGAGACAAAAAGCACAAATTCACTGGGTTAGATCTTTACCCAAGGTAAGGAATAGCATTACTGACATGAAGCCTGACCAATTGCTGCCCAAAACCTGGGCTTTTTTTATCTGTGAGTACAACTACTATTCTAATCAAAGATAATTTTTTTTAGGCTGAACTCTGGTATTGGCAATTGGGATGTTTTTTTTGGTAACACTTTTTTTTTTTCATCTGTGAGTACAACTACTATTCTAACCAAAGATATTTTTTTTAGGGTGAACTTTGGTATTGGCAATTGGGATGTTGGTTTTTTTTGGTAACGCAGAGACATGAAGAGCTAGAAAAAGACAGAGGTATAGGGAAACATCAGAGATTTGGTTTTTAAGGTGAGCATGCCTCAAAAATAAGCAGAGATACCAAAGTTCTCTTTCAGAGCATGGCATGGGAACAGCTGTCTTCTCCTAGGTGATGCCCAAGCTGGCAGCATCTGGCATTCAAAACTGAAAGGTGATGGACATCTGCTTGCAAGCTGACAAAAAGAAGGAGTAAATCCTAGCTCCAGCTCTTATCCCTTAATCAGAAACCCACTTCTCTCTCTGTGTGCCCACCTTTAGGTCCTTGATGCGTGTTTCCAGCTGTCTCAGCTGCTCCAGCGTGTGGGTACTGGTGTGGACATTCTGCAGCTGGGACTTGATCAACCTCAGCTCATCCCCCATGGTCCTCAGGTCCTCCAGCAGGGTGAGCACACAGCTGTCACAGGCTGCAGGGAGTCACCAGAGGGAAACAACACGTGGGGCTGGTGGTTGGTGCAGAGAACATCACCGAGCACACTCAGAGAGGAAATGCAATGGAAACATTTTGGTGCTTGTCACCTGGTGCTGCCCCAAGGACAAAGGCAATGGCACAGCCCATGGTGTTAAGGAGAGTGGCCCAAGCCAGAAATAAGGAGGTCCCACTAACATCAGGCTGGCTGACCTATTATAATAGCTTTATATTTATATATTCATTTTATATTTTCTATATTTACGTTTATATCTATATATGTCTATTCTTTTTCCAAGTGTTTGGTTGGATGGTTGCTTTTAAAAGGTTCATCACAGGGCACCTCCAGTCTTTTTAAATTCTACCACCCTTAAGAGAGTTATCAGTACGTATCCAAAGCCAGCAGAAGGCAACCCAAGTGCATTTCTGATTTATTACTTACAGTCACAATCTTCGTTGGGATCCACATCTTTTGGTTCATTATTGAAACACTCTGAAATCACAAGACTGTCGTCAGCAACAGAAGTTTTGTTATGGAAATACTTTTCATTGAGTATGGAATACATTACATGGAAATATTGCATTTTTGCCCTCACTTACCATGGTTGGCAGCCATCAAAACATGGTGCTGCCCTTTCATAAATCCATAGCCACTGTGAATGAGCTGAAATGCCCAGAAGGCTTGAACATCCCAAAACATGCAGCTCCTATTTATGCCTGCCTGAGATCAACCACTTTTTCATCCCTCAAAGCAAACTGACTGTAACCCCCCCAATATATGCTGCTTGGGCATCAGCAGGAGGCTCTCTGACATCAAGTGTGCTGAAAGCATTGCTAGAATTTGTCCAGGAGAGTACCACTGAGATTGGAGCCACGGCTTCAATATTGTTAAAGCATCTTACCCAGGACACAGCTTCAAACCCCTTTATCTACTTCAGCATCCACGTTCCAACCATGGATCCCCACTTCCCCAAAGAACATCTTACTCACAAGGAGCTGAGAGATATTCATGGCTTTTCCTCATACCTGTCACAGCTTGCAGGATTAAAGGATTAATCCAGCTTGAGAGAAACCCACAGTGCATGGAGGGAAGGAGGCACCCTGTGTAACCCAAGCACAGAGCCTGGACCACAGAGAGAGGTGGTAGAGAACAAACACCACCCTCAGACTCCCCAGCAAGCTAGCACAAGTGGCTGCCTGTCCAAGGTGCTGTGCTGGCCTCTTTGTTCTACATACCTTGTTATAATAAGCTGAACATTCTCTAGGTGCACATGGAATCCTAGCATCTGGGGATCCTAACTTCTAGAAGGCAGAAGAGGCTCCTAAAAATGCCATCATATAGGCAAGGAATCTCCTCATCTCGATGCTCAAGTCCCTTTTACAGGCTTGGCTCTACTACTCATCTCCTCTTGAAGCTGAAAAGGGCTGTGAATGTCATTTACTCTGAAGGAAAAGGATGGGCTCAGAGTGCTGCTGGCAAGAGTCAACCACAGCTTGCAACTGGGAGAGGTTACAGTGATCAAATTGGACCTGAGCTTCTACAGCAGCATGAAACAGCCTGGAAGAAACTCTCTAACCATGCCTTTCCTCTGGCACTTCCACATGAAAGTGAAATGGGATTCATAGTGAACATTGCTGCCCAAAGGAGACAAGCCACAAAGAATCTCTTTGTAAGAGAATGAAGGAAAATCACTCTGATATTTAAAGACAGCTCTGCTGTTGTGTAACTCAGCTAACACCAGCCACGTTCCAGCTGCCACTGCAGAGTACCAATTAAATCAAACCTTTCTTCCAGCTTGTGCACAAACACCAGCCAAGCCATGGTGAGGTGCAAAACTCTAGCCAAATGCAGAACATCGTGCACAAGAAACCTGCTAGAACATGCTGTGCTGATGATCAGAGGGTTTCATTCCTCATGTGGAGAAAGAAACAGCCGTTCAGAACACACAAACTGAAGCCAGGCTTGTTGAAGTTTGCCCTGCAGATGAGTTTGTCCTAGCAAACACTTGCTTCAGAAAGAAAGGAATGACAAAACATCAAGCACTGCTTGGATCCCTTCCACACGAGGTATGAATACAATAGAGGTGTGTTATTCCAGTGGTGAAATATGAAAGGAGAACTGGCTATTGAAAAATTGCACCAGTTCACATTTTTTGCTGGATTTCTAATTTCTCTGGCCGAGGAAAGGGAAGGTGATCCTCAGCAATCAAGAGAAATTCAGAGTGTGGAAATATCAGGAGTTATTGCTTTGACACTTCACTAACATCTAAGGAGAAAAAGCTACCTAGGAGGGAAATAAAAGTGTCCTTTTATTGGGGAATGGAAATATGGGAGAACCAAGGTCCTTTTCAGAAGCAGGGGGCTAAATGTTTCTGAGCAGAAATGGGCATCCCAAGGGACTGACGTGAGCTGAGGTAAAGACAATTTGAGGATAAAGTCATAAGCCCTTAGCACATACTGGCAAGATATGATTTAACCACGCCAGAAGAGAAACCACAACAAAATTAATAATATACCCATGAAACTGAAAAAAAACCAACTAAAAGTGGTAGTGTTTAAGGAGGGAAACACATGATAAAGTGGCTGGAGGTACATTTTAGGAAACCTTACTTTTTTTTTTTTAACTTCTTGTTAAAAGTTATTTGCATTTCCTATAAGTCTACATCTTTCTCTCAGTTCAGCTGCTCTAAATGCTTTCCTTCTCTGCTTCCCAGAGATGAAACAACACCCCCTTCCACGTTCCCAGGCCCCAGGTACCTCCAGTCAGGTGGTCACAGCTGCCCAGTTCTCCATTACTATTAGAGTTACATTTCTGACAGTAGCCTCCATACTTTTGTGGGTCTCCAAAATATCCTGGAGCACAGCTAGATAAAGAGATATAGATATTTTTTATTAAATATTTGAAGCTACTCGTATGAAATATACTTTCCATTCACAAAAAAAAAAACCCAAACAATTATGCTCCTGAAGAAACTTCCAAGAATTTTTCATGTCATGTCTTGATGTAGAAAATAATGGGTGTGGTTTTTGTTTACAGTATCCCTGCTAAAAATATCAGAATTTTTAGAATAAAAATAAAAGAACTTCCACATTGCTTACACAGGAATAATTCACTTATGCTGAAAAAAAAATACAATGGACACAGATCCATCCATGCACAGAGATTTGGAGAAGGCTCAGCCCAGCAAACCAGCCCACTCTGGTCTGTGATCCCACCAGAAAGGACTCAGTAAGGAGGGTCATACTGCAAGCATCTGTTGGGATTTCACACAGAAATGGCACTGAATCACTTGTGCTGGGTGAGAACTCCTCTTGTCATCTGCCAGCACAGCAGCCTGAGTGATCTCTAAAGATTTTATAGGTAAAACATGTTGTCCAGACTGGCTAGATTCTATTCCTAGAAGGTCACTCTGTTGTTAGATCTATGGGGTGATAATGTGAGATCAAAGTGCACGATGAGCAGGTGAGGAGCTGCTACATCTGGAAGAGAAAATTCACCTCAAACCTGCAGCTTAGATGTCAAAGGTTACAAAGATGTCACAAACAATGTGCTGCCAGAGCTACTGTCTTCAGGTGAGATGTCATGACTTGGTAGCCTCAAGTTTCCAAACCAGACATCACCCCTTTATGCTTAAATTCTCCCTGGATATTGAACTTAAGATTTGGGATGAAGGGCAGGGTGTTAAATGTGACGTGGTTGCTGCTGCATAACTAAGAACTCTGAAGCACCATCAGAACATTGGAAAAAATGGGAAAATGGGGTTTTTAATTGAAAAGGGACAACATAAGCAGCAGCCACTGTTCCCAGCAGGGGTGCAGAATGGGCACAGGTCACTCTGGCAAGGAGGGTGACACTTTTTGGTAAAAACTGTAGTCACCAACCAGTCTGTGGGCAATTGTTTTCATTTCTTCAGGGAGTACTGGGCTGGAGTCCAGAACAGCACCACCCTATATCAGCTTTCCATATAAAGAGACACTCCTTAAGCACATGCATAGCATGGATTGTGCAGAAATCCATCTATTACCTGACACAGACATCCTTTTAGGGTGTCTCCCCAAAAGCTTGGTGCTGGGGAACAAGCCACCTACCGTTCACAGCGAGCTCCAGTGTAGCCTTCTCTGCAGAGACACTGGATTTCTTCACCATGGGCCACACAGCCAGTTGCAAACCTTTCAGAAGCAAAAGCTCAGTTAAATTCTTTTCAGATTAAAAAGCTTTTACAACACCAAACTGCTTCTCAGCTGATTTAATTGCCTCCAGATCAATTGCCACGACTAATTCTTTGAAGTTTTGTATTGTTTCTTCTCTAAATTCTTTCCTTGGACTAAAAAAAACAATGATTTTCTGACTAAATAATAATTTTATGGACTGAGTATAATAGTTCACTACCCCAAGGAATGCCTAAAATAATCCTTAATACTGATATTCTAATATAAAACAAGTCTGAGTAGCTATTTTCTCTTCCTAGGCAAGGATCAATAGCCTGTGCTAGACAACATTTCCTCCTCTTTGGATAGCTTGTTTTTTTATGGATGGAAATTAGAGGATATTTTTATATAGTTAATATTGTTTGGGGTTTATTGCTTTTTTTTGTTTTTAAATCAAGGCAGAACAGACTCGAGCATCATTTTAAGGAGCCCTAGAGTATATCTGGTTAACACAATGAACATTTTTTTCTGCTTTTTCTATCAGACACATCTAAACTCAAATTTCTCTGGGAAGAAAACCACTTTTGGGCCAATGTTTGGGAAGCAGAAGGCAGGGGGAGAGGCAGGGATAGCCCATTTGCTATTTCCATTTTGTAACCTATGAACAGCTGGATAAAGCAAGTCTGGGTATCAAAGACAGATGTCTGGACTAAGAATTACACCTAATTTGATGAGGTGGAAAACTGTCAGCTCCAATAATGGCAGGTGGAGTGCATTTCCTCAGTCAGGAATGGTTTTACCCCCCCAACGTGCAGCAATGAAACTCAACACACAGGTTCACGTTCTCTTCAGATATTTCAGCACTCTCAAAGCAAAAGATGACTAAAAATATGTTCAGCCTCAGGCAAGCACCTGCAGAAGAGGCCAATGCTGTCAAAACCAGAGCTATCAGGGAGTCCTCTGATGAATGACAAGCCTGTCTGTTGTCTGCTGGTGTAAATCTCTTCCTGAAGGCTGCCTGCTGTTTGCTAATGCACCTGGCAAATACTATCTGCTGCCTCCAGCAATTTAGAGCTTATGGGGGTCTTAAAAAATTGGTTTTATCTAACACAGTTCACATCTGAGGACTGACCAAGCATGGCCAACAGTGTGGCCAAGCAGACGATGCATTTAAACTACAATTTGCTTTCCAATTGGTACAGATTGTACAAGTTTTACCCAATTTTAAAAGCCTGGCAACGTTATTAGAGCCAAGGGAACTGGTCTCTAGCTCAACGCGTTTGCACTTCTAATGGAGCTCCCACCTAAAAGGCACCATAATCTCTCAGAAATCTAGATCTTTGCTTAGGAGCTTTAAGGTTTTGAATTATTTTGCATCTCATTACACTTTTGGAACTCATACCAAAGGCTTGTTTCATTGTTGTCACTGTCTGCTGATCAGAGTCATGGTGTCAAACACCAGCCTAAAGATAACTTACACCCTGCATTTCAGTGAGCAAGATTCTGGCTATGCCCAAGAAGAGTAGATTTATTTCTCCCTCTGAAGGAGCTGCTGTGCTTTATCCTTGCCTGTACCTGTTTGTGTAAGGGCAGGGACACACCCGACAGGAGCCTTGGGTGGCATCTCCAAAATATCCATCTTTGCAGCGCTCACATTTCTCCCCAGCAGTGTTGTACTGACAGTTCTTCAAAAGGAGAGAAGCAAGACAGTTAACAGCACATTCACCACTCCACCTGGCTTTATTATTGATTTCTTTTTAAATCACAGCAAATCTGCTCAGAGGATCTGTTCTCTCCCTTCCACATAATCCAACATTTCCTGCCAAACTCCCTTCACAACCAGGATAAATTGATTCCAGTCATCCTCTGACTGTAGAAAGCACAATTTGTGGGAAAGCAACAGCTAAATAAGCAGTATTAAACATTTTTAAATAAACTTAGATGTCTAGTTTGTTAATGATCATTCCATTAAGGCACTCTCTATGTCTTGATACTTCAACTAAAAATCACTGTCTTTAAATGGAACTTTAAACGTTGCATTTTAACATTAATTAGAAGGCAGATAGCATGGAATTAATTGAGCCCAAGTGCATGCTTTAAAAATCTGATGAAATTAAAAGTATTTCTTGTAGTCGATTCAGATCATAATTGAATTTTATGTGGTTTCTTTACTCCTTATGTAGTTTGTATTTATCTAGGGTAACTGGAATAAATAATGAAAAGCAAAGGCTGGGAAAACAATTGAAACTGATGGAACTAAGCCACTTTTTCCATGATAAAATCGTTTGGAATTGTATCTTTTGCTATGAACATCCTTTCTGTGATTCTACATTGACACATTATGGGGAGAGGATGAGCAAGTTGCTTTTGTATTACCTAAAGCAATGCTAATTTAAAACAGAAGTTCCAATACATTTTTCAGCAGCCATAAAAACCCCCTGTTACTCTGCACCCAGTAACCATCATTTGGTTTAAGAACAAGATTTGTGGCTCACTTGTGAAAGGCTCTGGAAAGAACAGGGAAAACTCCAGTTCCCATATCAGCCACTTAACTAGGGGAAGCTAAAGTAAGATGAATACTCAGGTTTGTAAAAGGAGCCACTTTAAGTTGCAGCCTGGTTAAAACCTGGTGCAAAAAAAGCTCATGGAAAATTCCTAAATAATTACTCAACATTTTTATTCCTCATTAGGTGGAGGCTCACAATAGAAATAGAGCCCTCCGGGCTTTCATTTTTCACTGTATTCTCCTGGATGACTTCACTTGCCCTAAATTTTGTCTCAGGGCCAAGTGTTGATTTAACTCTATCTGAAAACCAATCCAGGTGTGAGGAGGAAGGGATAAAGAGAAACCTAAATCACACACTTCAGGAGGTAAAAGTCAAAATTGCCTTTTTTGTTATTCCTTTTATAATTTTCATCTGAAGTAAAACTTCCTCATCTTTCCAGCTCTGCTGCAGCACGTTCCTGTCACAGCCTGCCCTGCCTCTCCACCTCAGCAGCCTGGAAGTCATCCCCTAGAAGGTGCTGGATTGGTTTCTAGTTTCCCTTGAAGCCAGAGGGTTGGTTGAGCTGAAGTCAGGGGGTTGGCATCACCCAGAGGAATGCACCGCGGGCACAACGGATGCCCCACGAACAGGGAGGCAATAGCACAGAACACAGACCATGAAAGATGTTGGCAAGGGTCTTGTTTACTCAAGTAAGTGAAAAATGAGTGAAAAGTGAGAATTTTCCAGAACAAACTGTCTGAAGTGTCGTGGCTGGGGAAGCACAGTTGGCCAAGGGTCACACTTCCATTGCTCCGAGGGCTGATCCACTCCCAGGAGGCTGCTTTGGGTTTAAGATGGAGCAAAATCTGCTAGATCTTCTGCTACACCTGAATATCTCTAATTAACCTTTTATCCCCTTTATCTCATCTCATTTTTTTTTAATCCACCTAGCTGTAGATTAAGATTAGGGGACATTTAGCAAGGCTGATTAAACAGGAGACTCTGCCAAGGCTGTGCTGTGGATGGATGTGCTACTTGGTAGCACTGGCAAGCCCTAGGACAGAGATTTATATAAAACTAGGGACTGCAATAAGATCCATATTTATTATAAACAACTGCAAACACTTGTGGTACAAATTGGATGACTTTTTGCACCAGGAGCTAGGAAAAATTATGTGGGAAAGAATGCAAAAATAGAACAAGGACACCAATTGCTCTGATCACTCACAGGTACAATTAAATGTACATGTTAAGTGTATGCAACTTATGCTCATTAACAGTAGAGGCTACAGAAAATGAGGCATGCAAGGATTACTTTTAATTGCTTGGAATTTAACAGTATTGTGTAGTCCAAGCTGCATTAAGGCAAATGCATTTTTTCCCATCTTTTTTTTTCCCCTCAATTAATTTCTTGAACGTTAATAATTACTTACAATACATTTTCCAGTACCATCCTGACAACTGTTTGAATTTCCATGGCAGTTGCAAGGGAGGCAGCGCCCAGGAAATAATCCCTTATTCTCACGATAAAATCCAAGGCTGCATTCCTTCAGAGAAAAGAAATAATGATGAGTGTTGGCAGAAAGTCTTTTTTACAGGCTGTGGGAAGCACATTTGGAAATTCCTTGCCATTTCCAAGGGGTAGTGGAGGTGTATGCTCCTTGCAAGCCCTTCCAAGCCCATACTGGTGTTGAAATAAGTATTTTAAGGCAGTGAATAGTAATGAATGGAGCTGGAAAAGTTTCATCCCAAGCCTGTGCTGTACACTTTGTGGTAGTGGGGATTTCATCATTTTGCCTCTAACCTCTGTGCAAACACATTTCCCTTGGCTATGTACAGAGGTGAGGTGTAGAATATGACTAAAAAACCACAGAAAAAGATTTGAATGTAGATTTATACTACAGTGTGAACTCTACAAAGTGTAGAGCTATACAAAGCCATGCTTAGACAGAGCTAGTGATAAAGAAAACACAGAACAGTCTAATTTCTAAGTACAGGCTTGCCCTGGAGACCTGGGAAACAGGAGAAGAATGTTCAGCTGTTGAGGGCACAGGAGATCAAAGCTGGGTTTAAACAGGGTGGGGAACCAGGGGATCATTATGAATGAAGTGAGAGAAATGGACTTTGTCAGCCCACACCAGGAAGGGAGCCACTAATATGTCAAAACCAGGTGGTTCTTGCCTGGGAAGAACCAGGGCAGGGAGAGCACAAGGGTGGGGAAAGCTCAAGGAATTCCTCCTGGGCACAGAACCTTCCCTTATACAGACCAATTCAAATGTTCACGCCCATCTTCTCTGCTCAGCATCCTCCTGGCACACCAAAAATGACCAAAGGTAAGTTTATTGCCTCAACAGCCTTCAGAAAACAGGTTAACAGTTGAACTTGAAAGCCATAAATCTCTTCTCACAGCAACTGCACCACCAAGACCAATGGGAGTAACGTGCAGAGCAAAGGATTTGTGGAACAGTGTCTCAAATCACATTCCAGTGCTTTGAGGGGGAAGTATTTATGCAGGGGCAGTTTTAACCAGTGAATTTATCAACCAGAGGGAGAAAAGAAAAATAAATCACCCCTCCAAAGCAGAACCCAAAAGGAATATGAAGCTATTGCTGCTTAAATAAGCTGGTAGTGCCACCTTGCCCTTCTTTACATGTGGGATGAATGAAAAAAACCACCTATGCAGAATATTAGTATCATCAACAGCTTTTAATACTGACTTCAGCATGAGTGAAGTTAGAATAGACACGAAATTTTTCAGATAGATACATTTTTAAAAGGGTTACTACAGTCTCTGAACAGGGAGCCAATATACAGAGCTGCAGAAGAAACCAGGGGCTGAAATACATTAAACAGCATGACTAAAACCCAGGCTCTAGTGCATATAAATTATATTTACTGAAAGTCTTTTTGGAGAGCAAAATGAATCACTCCTTGTTAAAATACACCCAAAAAAAAAAAAGAAATCTCTGCAGCTTTTTGTTTTTCTATTTATGCTGGCTTGAAAACATTGGGAGTAGGTGGGGGCTTTGTTTTTGAAGCAGCAGTTGTGACCCTGAGAAACTGAAAAGATCAAGCTCCAGGCACTTCCAGGGGCTCAGGAGTTCAGGCTGAGTAATTTCAAGTAAATGGCAATTTAAAAGAAGCTTCTGTCTCACACACCTCTGCTAACAAAGTTCTTTGGGACGTGACTAGCTTCGCACATGACTCAACATAAAAGTAATAAGCTATAATCAGATTAGTCCATTTAAAAACAGAAGGAAGGAAGGGAAAATGAACACGTTACCTGTCTCAGGTGAAAATCCCTTTGGACTTGCTGCTGCTGCAGGTGAGGGTAGGAGAGCCTCTGTTGCATACCTTGTGCTAAGCAACGCCCCAGGGCTACTAAGGAGACAAGCAGCCATCCTCCACTCCTCAGCCCCTGCCCCTGGACCATCCTTTGGCTGCAGCTCCACCGTGAGCACGCAGGGCCAGCCTTTGGCTGCTCACCTCTTCTCTTATACTCTCTCTTCCTCCCCAGCTCCTGACTCAGCCTAACGAGGCTGCGTGTTGCAATGGGCCCCACCTTTCAGCCTGACACATGAGTCAAGCAGTGCAGCACACATTGCTGCTCCCCAGGTTAACCAGTAACCCAGCAGTTCCTGGGGCTCCATATATACCTCAGGTGGGGTGTGGCAGGCATCACCTCCTCCCCACCTAAGGCAGCCCAGACAGAGCAGTAAATCACTGCCTGAGTAATGCTGCATAAACGTGGGGCTTGGGAACTACCCAGGTGAGTGTCTCCATCACTTCCTTCAGCTATGGATCCCCACCAGGCTACAGAAAACCCCCAGCAGCTTAGTTCAGCAAGGTGGAAAGTCAAAAGCAATGGCATGGAAGCAGGAATTCTAGTCTGTGCTCATTAATTATGTGGCCCAGGACAGCCAAATGTGTGAAAAGATAAGTTTCTGGAAGTATTTCCACGATGGCATTTGAGAGCTGATGAATAGCTGAGCAGCAGCAGGAGCCACACAATGGCATCAATGTTGTTTTGTCCAGTCTCTCTGCAGCTGCCCTGGTCTAGACACTGCTCTTCCATCCTCATTCCAAAAGCCTTCACAAGGTTAGTGCAGCTGCTGCTTGATGGTGACCCTCAACCATTTTCTAAAAGAATAATTCCTCCTATTTTCTGCACTTTGGACAATCCTTATCTCTCCAGCACTTTATTCTGCTGCCTCAGGGGCTTATGCATGGGAAGAGTCAAGTTCTAAGCTAAGGGAAGGGACAACTAAAAGAATTACAGCTACAGGAACAGGAATTCACCATCCTTCAGGGAACAGTTTTCTTTGCAATGTTTTAGAAAAATACCTTCACATATTTTTTTTTGCAAACAGGTTAACTTCAGCTTTCAAACCTCTTCCTATAAAAAAAGGAAAGCAGGGCTTATGCATGGGAAGAGTCAAGTTCTAAGCTAAGGGAAGGGACAACTAAAAGAATTACAGCTACAGGAACAGGAATTCACCATCCTTCAGGGAACAGTTTTCTTTGCAGTATTTACCTCATCTTTTAGAAAAATACCTTCACATCTTTTTTTTTGCAAATAGGTTAACTGCAGCTTTCAAACCTCTTCCTATAAAAAGAGGAAAGCATCCAGAATTTTCTACATT
>NW_008617019.1:2270-2547 GCF_000691845.1 Merops nubicus | reverse complement strand
CGAGATCCAGTACTGGGGAGCTTCAACGTAATGTTTGGTTTCGTATCTTTTTTTTTGGAAATTTACCCCTCCTTACCTTGTTACCCCTATAATCCCCTTACCCTCTTACTCCCTACCCTTCTTCCTTTCTGTTCCCTGTTAAATAATATATTTCATTTTATTAACTTTCAATCGGTGCAAAACCTTCATTACCCCTGCCTTCCTTTGTTTACTTCTTCACCTGGGAAAACTAAGGGATAGGGGAGGGGGAACACAATTCTGCCCTCTAAATGGAGAA
>NW_008617019.1:1542-1958 GCF_000691845.1 Merops nubicus | reverse complement strand
GTGGAGGTGGAACTTCTGTGTTCAAGCTTGTGACCATTACCCGGTGTCCTATCGCAGGTGTGAGAAGCGAGTCCTCCTTCCTGGCTTTTGCAGACTACAGTACCCAACCTCCCTGGTGGGGTTTGGGAATCTCGCGAAGATCCCCCTCCCCCCCCCAAGGTTTCGGTCCCTCGCGAGAGATTTAAAAGATGAAAGGGGATATATTAAGCGCGACTCTTTCGGGGTTTGCTCTCTCTCTCTCCAGGGACCAGCTCCGTGACAGACCATCTCGCCTGGACACAGCTGGGTAAGCTTGCTCGCTTGGCCAAAGAACACGGTAAAGGGGGAACCATACGCCCACGGCTTCTCCCCCCTTGGCGCCGCTGCTCCGCGGCAGCCAAACCCAGCCAGACCGGCAACTCGATCCACCCAGCCGC
>NW_008617019.1:692-1240 GCF_000691845.1 Merops nubicus | reverse complement strand
GGGGCTTCCGATTCTCAGTCTTCGGACAGAGACTTTCCCATTTTTTTTCCTTCCCTTTGTTTCTTTTTCCCTTTTACTTTATTTTACCGAAATAAATCTTTGTTTTCAGATATATATATATACCTGGTCTTGACACTGATTATTGAGCGTGGCGAGGGACTTTGATTTGTTTTTCCCCTGGGAGTCAAGTGCCACGTATGCATCTCGGCATCAGGATTTTTCTCCCAGCTGAAGTCGCAAACAGCCTGACCCGGTGCCCCTTCGGTACCAGTTTGTGACATTTTGATGTCAGAAGTGGGTTCCCAGGGCTCCTGAGGAATCCCAGACCATGCTCTTAATTAGTTTACTTTTCATTTTTCCTGTTTTTATTAATTGAAACTGAGACCAGAAGTAGAAATGAGTGCCCCCACTGCAAAAACCGAGGCACTGATTTTTTCCAGTGCAGAGATCACTGTGAAAACTGAGGCACAGGCCATTGCTGGTGCCGAATCTATTGGGCCCCCAGGGCCTCCAGAGGTATCAAAGTTTCTGGAAAAGACCCCGGACAT
>NW_008617019.1:0-497 GCF_000691845.1 Merops nubicus | reverse complement strand
CCAGGGACAGGAGAAGCTGCAATGGGGACAGGGAAGATTGTGGCTTGAGATGAAAGAGATGCGATAGCTAATTATGAAATTGATGGAGCTTGTGCGCTCCAGTGTGTCTGAATTGTCCCCACATCGGGAATGCCAGAAAAAGAATAATAGATTAAGAACATCTTGGATGGATGCGCAACACCAGCTGGCCGAGCAGCATAAGAATCTCGTTCAGTTGCAGGAAGCTAATGCCAAATTACAGAGTGATCTTGATAAAACCATTGGGGAACGTGATGACGTGAGATCTGGTGTCACCGCGTTACAGCTAATAGTACAAGACATGCAGGGGAGTAAAGAGACTACCACCCTTCCCCAAACAGTGGTTGATGACATCCTCCAGGAGCTGACAAGTCAGTCCTTCGAGTAGCAGGAGGAGTAACAGCAACTGGAAGAGCAATGGCAATTGCTAGTTCCTCCTCCGCCAGAGTTCACACCGCCACGACCACAGGCTTCTCCTT
>NW_008617018.1:0-19834 GCF_000691845.1 Merops nubicus | reverse complement strand
GCAGTTTTGACTGCAGCTTCCAGCAAGGAAGCAGAGGGTTGGATTCTCAGCTTGGATTCTCTCCCCAGCACATTAACCCCTTGTGTAAAACATTCATTACAAGCCCTATATTCACATTTTCACTACGATGGCTTCATTATGAGAACAGTCTAAAGTCTGAACCACGACATGCCTTACTTCAGTATTTCTTCTCTGCACTGTCTCTGTGTTGCAAAGCATGCTATAGCCCACATTTTGATCTCGACCCCAGTGTGGAACTGCTTCCCCCGCATGTCCCACACCCCATGGCTCGGGGTTGCCACTGTCCGATTCTGTGGAAACAAAGGCAAAGAAAAAGCCATTGCTATTTTCAGTTGAGGATCACAAAAGCAAAGTTTACCTTTCAAAGTCATATCCCTGGATTGCACAATGCAACTGAACTGACTCAAATACTTGACGTGCACAGGAAATCACTCTTCAAAACAGAACCCAAAAGCCAAACTCACCCGTCCTCCGTACTGCAGCATGGGGGCTGGGAGCACTCGTCCTGTCACATGGGCCATCTCATCCCTGACCTTGAACTGGAACTCTTGAACAAACGGATCTGCATCGTAATTTGCACTTCTCACCTAGAAGAAGAGTTTTCCCACATTACAGAAGTATCTAATTATAATTCATATAACAAACAAAAGGCCAACAGGAGTGCTGCAGAAGTGTCCTACAGCTCCTCTGTCATTAAAAAAAGCTCACATTTAATTGCTCAACACTATCAACCTATCCCCAGTGGAAATAATTAATACCATGAGATATGTTGGATGAGATTTTTTTTGTTCCCTTAAGTTTCTCAATTGCTTGTTTGTAGTATGCTCATTCAAAAGCGTTTTGTTTACTCACACAATAGATCCAAAAGAATCCTCCTTTACAGGCAAGCAAACACAAGACTAAACAAACTAAGTGTTTTTATTACTGCATGTTCATGTCTTCCCTATTTTCTGGAACTGCTTTATTTTAATTGAAAAATTTTGGCTAACTTCTCATCTCAAAACTCAGGCTGTTTCAAATAAGAGCTATTTGTTTATAAGAGTATTCAACTAAAAATATTCAAGTTTTAAAATATTTCAAGTCAGAACACACACTGATGTAAAGATTGTAACACAAGACCCCGTACTGCTGGACTCGTGCTATTGGCATAAGCTATTTTTAAAAAATCCTATTTAAAATGTTGTTAAAATCTATCAAGTCAAAGGGCTAGAAAGAAGGAATGAAAAGACTAGGTTGGTCATATAAGAAGTTTTTGCATTAATGTCATCTAGTCCTGTGTCATTGAGTCGTATCACACTGAACTGACATTAAAGAACTCACCAGTCTGCTGATTTCCTCCTGCCTGTCTGGAGCAGATCTCGCTGTGGCCTTTATCATGGTTGATGTTTGATTGTCTGTTAGCTTTTTGATACACCGCTGGCCAGCTACAATATTACAGACCTTGAAGAAAAACCAAAGCATCAATACACAACAGGAGCACACCCACAGCTCCCAACACACCGAACATCCGCCCTGCTGTGCTATCACTCCAAAACCCCCACCAACGTGTTTAAGCAGCTGCATGTTCTTTCTCAGAGTTCTAAACTGCAAAGCACTTTCTGAAATGGAGATAGAAGAACAAGGACCCTGTAAATCCATAAAGTCACTGGCACTGTGGGGTGCTCAGCGCTGCGGAACGACAGCCTGCCAGGAACAGGCTTATCTGAACAAGTGCCTTACTTCTAAAGGCAGGTAGGTGTGTTTCTGTTCTTGTCCCACTTGTAGGCAAGGAAGATGAGGGTACTTCAGCTGGAGGTTGTACTTCTCTCTGAAATACTGTGCTACTGTTCTCTCCACAGTCTGCCCGTTTTCTAGCTGTAAAGGAAAGCTGAAAAGACATCACATTTTAATCAGCCGTGCAGAAATCTTTACTGGCAAGTATCAACACCCCCCAAACTAATAAAGTATCAGGTCCTGTTACACATTCACTGTTAAGCTCTCACACATTTCATGCTCTGACAAAAAGCATCTCACGTTTGGTGACTTGCAGGCCTCCTGGTTACGTTACAGACTCGGTATTTCCTTCTCATCGTTCCACAGTGAGTCACTTCTACCTTCAGACCTGCACAAAAGGACCAAAACCCCTCATGGCAAAACTACACAAAAATTTGCACAGGTGACAAGATTTCATACAATAGAATGTGTTCTAAACCAACAGCTTTGATGGTCAGCGTCAAAGAGCAGAAAAGAAATTACTGTTCCCTAAACACTTTGTTTTCATTGTAATTTGATTTCTGATTAATCAGGTATTATGCTTAAAAAAACCCCAACATATAATAAATGTTCAATGTCATCAGAATTTCTTGTAGCAGTTTCATTTAAGAGAGATGTGACTAATCTCAGACAGATGGCTTTTTTCATCACATTCTTTTGTTCTCTTCCTTATCACTGTATACCTCTTAAAATTAGTAGTTCCAATATAACTGAAATTAAAAGGGAAAAAAATCAGATTTCTATTATATTGTTCATTTTCCCCCCTAGCTTTGTGTCCACATTCAGACTGTAATTTTAATTTCACTGACCAATTTTAACTTCAGATCTTGAGCAGCTGAAGATCTCATCTGGAAGCAGTCAGCCTACACACCAGAGGCTCAGACTTGACTCTCCCCACAGCAGTGACAGCAGCACCAGCAGCAGCTTCCAGGGGCCTCAGTGGCTATTGCTGTGAAGTGTGCAAGCTCTGTCCGTGCTGTATGCAGAGCAGACTCAACATCTGCTCAGAGTACCGAGCTTATCCCACCAGTGCTGTGGAGCATTGGCACAGTTATGTCCTTCCCTAGCCTCACAGAAGCAGAGGCAGTTGAAAACAGAGCCCTATTACCCAGAAGATTCAGCCTGCACTCTACCAGTGAAGGCTTTTGGGAAGGCAGTGGATGACTTGTCCTGTTGAGGCTGATGGTGATTGTGGACCAGACAATACCCCACACCAAGTCAGGTCCCAAAGTATCAGAGAGCAGATACCATGTTTAGTTTGCTAGGGATACAGACAGCCCAAAGTAGCATCAACTCTACTCCACTGGGCATCACTATCAACCCAACCACCTCCACTGCCCCAGCACAGCACTGTCCTGGGTTCAGCTGGGATAGGGCTGATTTTGGGAGAGGGCAGAGCCACGACAGCTGACTCAAACCAGCCAAGGGGATATTCCATCCCATATGACATCACACCAGTATATAACTGGGGGAGCTGGCTGAGGAAGAGGGATTGCTGCTCAGGAACTGGCTGAGCAGTGGGATCTGGGTGGTGAGGAATTGCACCAGGCACCACTCACTTTCTATATATTGTTTTATTACTATTACTGTTATGATTATTTCTTCTCTCCTTATTTTGTCCTATTACACTGCTCTCATCTCAAGCCATGAAGTTTTACCTTTTAATTCTGATTCTCCTCCCCTCCCACCATAGAGGGGAGGAGGGAGAGAGTGGCCCCATGGGGCTTAGTTGCTGGCTGGCCTTAAATCATGACAAGCATTAAGAGAAAATATAAAAAAAAAGAAACCATGAAGCACTGTGGCCAAGCAGAAAAGGGCTGTGAAGGCACAGATATCTGGAACCCATTCACTGCTTTGTCATTAATCTGCAGTGACACTACAGAAGGCACTGCCCTCCCACAGAGCTGCTCAGGCTGCCAATTCTTCAACACAGGGTTTGCTTCACTGCACGTGATCACAACATCTTGGCTAGAGTCCCCAGATACTACAGTAGTGAAAATAACTATTGTCAGCAAAGGTAATCTTTCAGCATTGTCTGATTACAGAAACAAAGTCTCCAAGGCACCCACAGTCAAGCAGGGACAGCTCCTCCTTCTCCAGTTACTTGTCTTCCAGAATGAAGACAGACAGACTTAAAATGGGGCATGCTGGGACTACTACAAAATAAATTCCTATAATTCTTTTTCCACTAATGACTACTCTGTTAACATATTCATTTATTGCTATAGTTCAGGATTATTTTTTTGCTGTCCAGTATTTCAATGTACATCCAGTAACACAAGTGTTTAGGAGCAGAGCTCTGAGGAGCTGAGCTTGTTCAAAGCTTCTCTCTGCAGATTACACTGCAATGAAATATGGAAGGCACAGGAAAACACAGCAAGAAGTAGCATATATGGAGTGAAGCTGCTCAAAGCAGCAGCTGATGCAATTCCTTTGGAATGGATTCTGGCCTTCAGCTGCAGGTTACAAGCAGCACTTGTTCCTCCCTAAGGCAGCTGGTTACTAGAAGTCACTGCACCAGCACACTTTCAAAGAATCAATGATGTTAGCTTTGAAATCCATTTCCACTTTGCCTCAGCATTTACACAGCAGGAGACCTGCAGCACAATACCACTACAGCTTCCACAACCCAGCTTAGGAAAGGTCAGCCACCCAGCAGCCACTTAGCTCTGCCCAGGCAATAAACAGCACAAACTCCTTCCCTCCTTAAGCCACTGGCAATGTTCCTCATCTTCTCTCTCTGTGGAGCTGTGTTGTTTCATTCAGGGCTGGAACCACAAGCAGGGCGCGCTGCAGCTCTCCTGGCAGTTCCAGGCCCTTCTGATGCATGCTAACCAGGAGGTTTCCAGTTCAAACTAGTCCCTCAGAACAGAATGTGATAGCTGGGACAGAACAGACACATTTCTACTCACCCTTTATCTCTTTGGTGAATTTTACCCGATGAGAATCAGTCAGAGGTCTTGGTTGTTCATCGATATTATGAATGTCAAGAACTTCACACATAAACTGAATTACAGGTTGTGCTTTGTAGAAGGCAGTGGCAGAAACTAAAAAGAGCAAAATACTAAGTGTCAAAAAACCCAGGTCAGAATGTTGTGGATCAGTACAGAAAATGAATGCTTTTTAAAATTCCCTGTAACCCTCAAGCAAATATTGTGCTGCACACATTTCTAAAAACAGATCAGCAAGCCTTGCAACAATCAAGTATACAGAAGCCAGCACAGGGCCCACAGTGACACATCAGTCTCCAGTACAGTCATCCTGCAACTACTCTGCATTTCAGGGTTCTGAAAGGGCCTTTCCCCTGATAACATTTATTTCTAGAGAGCTGTAATGTCCCCGAGAGACATTCCCCTTCTGCTCAGCAAGGAGCCACAAGCAGAGGCAGCATTAACAGCTCTCTGCTGAAGACTTTTTAACAGGAAAAGGTGAGATTATTCCATTAGTAATATCATTTTGTCAATGATGCAATCTGATCAATTACTGCAACAATATTTGGTAGAAACCCCAGCACTATTCTGACTATATACAACTCAGGTTAGTCTAGTGGTGTGTGCAACCCTCCATCTACCAAAACCTCTCCCCTTCCTCACACAGGAGTGACACAACCACAAGAGACAATACACAGTTTTTGAACAGGACAGTTGACTCATTCCATGGAAGGAAGACCATAAACAATCTCCTTGACAAAGTTAAAAGCAATTGAAGCAACACCTTTTAGGACACAAGGTGAGGCAGCACTAGATACAACTCAGACACCAGCCAACTGCTCCATACACCTAAAATCTGAATGGCAACAGCAGGAGAGAAACACCCAATGAGCATTTTATTAGTTTTCCAGATCTGAGGTACCAAACCCACTACATCTCTGTGCTAAGAACAAAACATTCTTCAGACGTGTGTCACTTCAGCAGGCTGCCAGCTCCACCTGACACCCTCGGGCCAACAGCTCCGGCCAGTGCTGGCACCAGCTGCTGGCCTCCCACAGCAACCCAAGTGACACAGGGAAAAAGTCTGCAGGGAACCTTGCATGAGTAAAATCACCAGAACAGAGTCAAGCGACGGGATTCGAACGGGATCTCCGAGCCACAGTGTAAAGGGATTGCCCTGTACATCGTAGCTTGCAAAGTTCTTGAGTTCCTCATTCAGGGAAAGGGCAGAAAAAATTCTACTGAGAGTTACTGCCACACTTTCTAATGCTGATTAAAAAAATCCTGCTTCACAGAAAGTAATAGTGCAGTACATCCTGAGCTGCTGTAAATACTCTTGTCCTGCCTGGGCTGTGTTTCTCTCAGCACCTGGCACACAGACACCAGCATTTGTTATTTCTCAGACCTGGAGGAGTTTTACACTCATTTTTCAAACAACAGCTACACTGCAGCTGCTGTTTGAAAGGCAATTTTAGAAAAACAATCCCATCTGGAGTCACAGCAGTGTCATCCACAATTCAGGTAAACCAGAGGCAAAACACTGATCTGAAAATTTTCGTGGTGAAAGCTCAGTATTATCTGCAACATTCTGTTATGCTCCAAGGCAGACACTAAGCACAACCTGACCTAGAGTGCTTAACCCAGTGGAAAAAAGACAGATTATTTACTTCAGGTTTATAAAGTATTTCAAACAGACAGTGAGAACAAAATGTGCATAGAGAAAACTTCAGGCAGCACCTGCATCTGAAACCCTGACATGTTTCAATAGTGGTTTAACATCTAAATAGACTCAGAGTGCTTAGAGAACCAGGGAGCCTGACACAGGCACCAGTTGATCTCTGATGCATTCATCTGGGACTTAATAAAGTAGTGCAAAGCAGAGCTGGTTTTGCATAAGAAAGCCCATCTCAATTAGTCCTATTCATAAAAGTGTTTGTGATTATTTTGCAGAGTTGAACAAAGTCTTGAACAAACCTACTGTGGACAGCTGCACAGAGACATCTTAAGCAATCTGCCTGTACCACTGTGGAGGTACCAGTACAGAAAATGAGGCAGGAAAACAAGCTAGGCTAGGCTTTTCCCTTCATATACAGTGATTTTATTTATTTTTTTCATATAGCAGGTAAATTTCTGCCAAAACACTGACATGAGAAATCCACAAAAAAAGGACTTGGATCTCTAGGTAGCCTTTGCTGCACAGGTCTGGTGTGAACTGGTGCAACAGAAGCCAGTGCATGCACACACACACCTCATTACTTGAGCCTCACTCTTACCATTACAACTTCTGCAGCAGGCTGACTTCACAGTGTTGTGTTTCATAAGTATATTACAAGGGACAACTACCAAAACTTCAAACAATCACATGCAAGTTATCTTTCAGGTAAAAACCCCTTGTCTATAAAGCCATAAAAGTTTGAAAGTTTTCTTATTCTGATATGAACTCTAGCAAAATACTGCAAGCTGCTTTAACTCTTTATTATTTACAGTATAAATCAAGAAATCAACATACAGGATAGTTCCTGGTTACAAAATCTCTCTGCACAGGCAGTACCAAAAATTATCATCACACAGAAATGTGTTACCACAAACTCAAGCAAAATAACCAAATGACAAGGTCATTTTTAATCTTACAGGCATGTTTGTTAGCTCTTAACCCTGAATCCCAGCATACCATCAATATTGAGCATCATCTTCCACATGGCAGGCCGCACGGACTGATGGAATCCAAACCAGACCTCCCTGCCTCCCCCCAGGGGGTGGTCATAGCCTTCTGGAGCTGAGAAAAAGGAGCGGCCCACAGGAGTGTACCTGGTGAAAAAGATGACCACATGTTTATGCCATTGCTCCCCAAATAGAAAAAGAAAAAGATTGTAACACATAAGAATCACTGTTTTTTTGAATGCTGTGCCTAGAATGATGCTTAAACAACAGGCTCTGAATGCTTCTCTTCCCATCTTAGGGTTTTTAAATTTAGATAACATTTACTTGTTTCAGCAATGCACAACCACTTTCAGTTTGTACAACAGATCAAGGATTCTGTTACCATTCCCCCTCTGACCTTCCACTTCCAGCAAGTACTATCTCCACCACAGCAGATTCTGTACAGCAGCACTGTATGTGCTGGACTGACCCTCCAGTATCACTTTGCACGTTTTACTGGGGAACATTTGAGCACAACGTGCACTGAGAGACACAACAACTATGGCAGAACAAAGAACCAGAGAAAGGAATGTTTCTGTCTCTGGTGGCAAACAGCAGCTCGTGAACCTTCACATCTCCTCACGCTTGCAGTGGCCAGGCATTAGTACAGAGGTTAACATCTGTCACACTTCCTAAGGATCCAGGGTAGCTCAGGATCGTTGGCTTTCCTAAAACCCCAAGTCATTTTTTTAGGAGTCAGCTACACCAAATGAAAACCACCAGTGCAAAGCCATAGTACTGTCTAAAGCCAGAAATCAGACTCTGAACAGTAACGTTCACTGGCCAAATACAGCAATATCAGTTTTGGCCTTCTCTAAAGTTCCAGGGTTCTGAGATAAACTATTAACAGCCTGTGTCAGGACAGGTACCCAGTCTCCACTCTGCATTTAAAACATGAGGAGCACACCCCCTTCATGAGTGTGTTGATGAATTAAAAAGCTCATGCTTTTACACAGTCACCACCACCCAGTGCATGGTACTTGGCTCAACCTGAGTGGAAGAGACCAAAGCAGTTCTACAGCACACTGTAACCTCACAGGATTTCAATTAAAGCCTATTCTAATGTTTCCTTTTTCTTCATCTTTTCAGACAAATACATCACCTGCTCTGGAGTTTACATGTCTACAGAAACACACTCTACATAACCACTTCACTCTCCCCCTTCAGCTCAACCAGCTGTGCTGCATAAGGGGAATGCTCATTTTTCTTTTCACCTGTGAAGAAACAGGGATGAAGGTCTCCCAGTGGGGATACTTCAGGTAAAGACAGACCACAGGAAGACAGTGAACCTACTTCATGGAGGGGAGGTGTCGTAGCACCACATCGACAGCATGAACAGGGTTAGTGCTGATAGGTTTGTCTAGTTCCAGAGGCTCAGGCAAGGTTCTTCCTGTCAAAACTTCATGCAGCAAGTGCCAGCTCACCCGAGAAACAAACTTTATTGACACTTTGAAGGGACGATCTTTTCCACCTTCTCCTGGTAATGTCACATCCAAATCCACCTGGGTGGGGGAGGGGAAAAAAAAAAGCAGCTGTTTCATCTCCAGTCTGGTAGCCTTGAGTTTCCAACTCCTGATAACTGGGCCAGAGACACAAAACCTCAAATATTTAGGACAAAGCACATTTGATAAAAGTACCTTAACCAAATGCACAAAATAAAGATCACTGGGTCCTTGCGACCCAGAAGGGGATCATACAATTCTTTGTCATATTGAATCAGAAAACTCCCAATTCCAAAGAAACTGCAGTTCAATGTAATAGAACTTTATTGTAAGATACTGTGCCAGTCTGTAAAACTGAGCATTTTTAATAGATTTTGCTGTAGAAAGAGGTGACTAAATTCTAGGGGAGGTTCTGAAAATAACTGTTACACGCATGTTTGCATACATTGGAATGGGCAGAAAACACTTCAGAAGGACTCCAATACAGATACTGTAAGATACTTCCAGTTTTTCTGAACTCTGCAATATTACAAGTTGGGCTTGTTTCTTCCTTCCCACGAAGCTGTTACAAGCATCTTTCTCTCCCAGGTGTCTTACCCCAGTAGTGGCGACAGGAAGTGGATTAGCTGTATAGAGGCTTCTCTTCCCATCATAAACTGGTCTGCGGTCCCCAAATATTGTCACTTTAAAATGCTGCACCATTGAGTCCACCACCTCCCTAGAAAAGTTGATATTTATGTTTAAGATGTTTTCAGAGCAGTATCAGACTGGAACTGGCTGCCACACACCCTGTGTTTTGCTGAAGGAGCTTCAACAAACATATTACTCAAGTGAATTACAGAACACCCACTGCTGCTCCAAAAAGGTGCTTCACAGACTTCAACTGAAATAACAGATAAACACTGAAGTATAAAATAATAAGCAATGCAAATGCTCAAACATTGGACAGCATTTTTGCTGAAATAATTTCAGAAAGTCCTAGAAATGACTGAGGTCTTTGTATAACTTTCATTATAGAAAGCAAGGACACACTTACCTTGGAACCCCCATGCTGGCACTAGGAAAAACTAGCACAATCCCAACAGCAGGCTGTGGCAGCTCACAGGGGCTGTGGCAGCTCACAGGGGCTGTGGCTCTTTCTGCTGTCTACCCAGAACACCCATCTGCACTTAGCTGACAAGAGCTTTCAATTCTGCCTATGCCATACATAAAAACCAAAAAAGTACCTTAAAAAAGTCTTAGCTTTAAGTCCTTAATAACTGAGTTTTTACAACAAAGTCAAGTAAAAGGCTGATCAGCTATAAATTATAACTTTGCCTAACTTACTTTATTACAAGTTGATGGCAATACAGAAAATAGTAACCTGATACAAGCCTTGACATTAAAAAAAATAATTCATCTTCTATAAAAAGGCTTCTTGATACAAGTAGTTGATACACCAGACCCTAAGATACTTTTGCAATAGCTCTGAAACTTGCCTTCAGGATTCAATTTCTTTGGGGATTTTTTGCACTTCAGTGGCACAACAACTGCATCTTACTTAACACACTAATCCCCTTATTCTGCAGAAACCAAACTCCACTTCTAGGCCAGCCAGCACTCTTGCAGAGCAGAGCCTCCAGGCACACAGGTTCCTGGCCAGGCAGCAGTAACCTAACACACTTCAGAAAGGGGATAAATACTGAATTCCTCCACAGCAGAGTGAGCAGCAGCAGCACTTTGACCTCCCAGCTGGGCCTTGGGGAAAGGCAAGAGAAGAAATTCTCCATTTCACAGCTCTTTGTGTGACTACAGTCCCAGAATTCAGGTTCTCTCCCTGGCTAGAGGCACATCAATACACTGCAGAAGTTTCAGAACCCTCCTCAGCAGGTGGCTGTGCACCAGCCCCCCTGTACCCAGAGCTGTGCCCACTCCAGATTTCAAACCCTCCCCACACCCAAAGGCTCATAAAGGTGCACGTGGATTTTAAAAAACCCAGCAACTATGCAAGGAACTAAAAGCTCTATCTGCTCCAAACACAAGCCTGCAGACAGGAGGTTTGTCAGAAACTATTTCAGAAAAGCTGAGGCTGTGTAAATCCACTGACTTCAAAGTAATTCAGCACAGAAGAGAAAGGGAGAAACACATTTCCAAGGAAAATTCTTCAAAGGAGAAATTTCAGTACCCTGATTTCAATTTAGACCAGGGAAAGCCACTCTCCAGGCAGCCCACAGCACACTATCATTTATTCAGCAGATACTGTATTCTTTTATTTGCCTCATTTATACAAGCTCTTGCACTTCTTAACTAATGTCTGCCACATTTTTACACATAGGAAAGTTGACATAGGAGTATTTTAAATAACCAGTTTCGTGGTTCCCTCCTTTGAAACAACCACTATGTGTGCAAGATTTACACCATTTACATACTGCATTTGCTGTCAAAGTGAAAAACAAATTTAGTCTTTCATTTGAAAATATCTGACTATTAAAGCAACTCGTTAGGTTTGCTGCCTGTGTTCAATGAGTCTTCTCAGTTTACCTTGACAAAAACCAGGTGACTGCTGCTACCAGCTGAGAACACGAATATGGAAAAGTAGATGATGTCTTCACTGGTAGAATAGAAAATTGATAAACTTCTGGACACAGGTCCACATGCATTTGAGCTACACCTACACTGTAACAACTAAATTTATGAATGAGAAACCTCACAAAGCACTTAAAATTAACACCAGTCTATAAAAGCTCTTCTGGAAAGCAACAAACCACCACACACAGTAACAAAAGGCAAAAGCAGCTGTTAGACACTTAGCCTGAGACTCACAAGAGGTATGAAAAGTTGCCCCAGCTGCAAACATGCTTCCCAGGAAACCCATTTCATTCAGCTAAGCAAAAATCTTGGTCATTTCACACAGAGTTACTTTGCAGACTCAGACCACATGCTTCTGCCTCTCTTCACATGAAGGAACACCTTCAGAAGATACAGCCTTTATCTAAAGCACAACCAGCTAAAAGAGGCTGTGACTAACAAACTCTGGTTTTGGAAACAAGCTTGAAATGACCCTACAAACAGGACCATTAAAGGCATTTTATTTTTTGTTTAAACTTTAAATAAAATTTAGTTGCTATTTTAAAACTGATGAAACAGATTTCACAAGAGACTTAACAAGTAACTCCTCCTAAAAATACTATTCAATGCAGAGAAGAAAGACAGGAAATACAAAATGTTGTAGTCTTTAAAAAGGAAAAAATATTATAGCTGTAACGTCAGGTTTTCAACTAACTACTCATTCTGAGGAGGCTTTACTGGCTCCCAAACATTATGGGGTTTAGGACAAAAGACAAAGACCATACACAAAGAGCTACACGAGCAATCTGATAAGGCTGCAGAATCCAGCCCTCAATATGTACAAGTTTGTTGGATCACTAAATGAACAGGGATATAGCATATGAAAATATTCTCTCCATTTAACCACCAATCTAGAAATAAAGCAGCCTAGCAAGGGATTTAACTGACCCTAATATGCAGCAGCCATGAAAATGAGATTCAACATGCTCTAGAAAAGGTGACAGGCTGCAGGTGGAGCTCACATCAAGCCTGGCCATTTCAAACACACTGAGCTGACTCCAGAAACAGCTACTAAAAAGGGGAAAACTTGAACACAGATGCTCCTGAGAACTTGCACACAGGGCTCCAAAGCATAATGCTCACTTTTTAAGCTACACAGAGACAATATTTACTTCAGTAGATCCCTCTGCTGCTTAAACATTTCAGTGTAAGTGACAAGTTTCACCTTCTTACCTGTTCACCCTCCGAGGACACTTATCTGGTTTGATATCCACCTCATAGAGGTAGACATCAATCTTTGGGATTTCAACTTGGAAGCAGTTGGCCAGCAGTTTAATGGGTTTGCCCATGGTGCCATAGCCAGGACGTCTGGGCACCATGAGCAGGGGCTGCGCCCCGACGGGTCCTGCAAGAGAGAAAAAACCATCACGGGTCAGCAGACGAGCACAGCAGGGCTGCAAGGGGACACTTCAGCCCTCTGGGATACACAAGGCTCCTTCTGCCTGCAGGCACACACACTGGTCTGCCACTGAGACCTGCTAATTAATGTTTTAGTATCCCAGTTTTAGGCCATTCTCTGAACCAACTCATGGGACAAGCAGGCAGGCACCAGAGCCAGCACATGGGAAGAAGGGAAAATTACCTCAAATTGCATCAAGATCTGCAATAAACAATGGGAATTCTTAAAGTCTGTTAAAAATGCCTGCCTAGTAATACACATTACATTCTCCCTGGTTATCTATTTAATTTACTTTGCACCACTTAGATGAGAAACTCCAGCTCCAAATCTGGGTTGCTCATAACTTACAAAACCAAACACAGTAGTAAACACGGCAGTAGTAATTCTTGAAAGTGGGCTATTTCTACTTTAAAACCTTTCTTTCCAGTCAAGAAACAACAACAAAACCAACATGATTTGTAGCTTGAGTTCTAAAACATTACTCATCATAGAAATGCCATGATTTACAGAGCACTCAGCTGAGGTTAGTTGAAAGCTCTCCCCTCTCCTCCCACTCAGTGACGCAGGCAGCAATTCCAGCCCACTCCTTTTCAGAGAAGAGTTGAAATGTCAAGTGCTGGTAAAAATGTCTTATTTCCCTTTTGATTAATCTCCAACATTCCCAGAAAAAAAAAAAAAAAAATTGCATTATCTTGAAGGGAACCAGGTCCTAAGAACAGGTGAACACCAAAGTCAACTTCATACTCTAACATTTGTTTGGCTCTACCCAGAAATCTTCCAAAAAGCTTCAGAGTGGGCTTGGCTTCCAGCCACAAGATAAAACAAAAACATAAACCAAGGAGCATCAGTTAAAGCAGCCTCACTGTAGTTATGCAAAACTTGTTCCCAGCATCTGTTCTCTTCAACTTTTCCCTCATTTTAATACTGTCACACGAGTAAAAGCAGCTCTACAGTTTACTCCAAATATATTTTCAGAACAGAAGCATATGAAAAAAGTTACTACTCAACATCTGAGTGACATAAGTGACTCAGATTATTTTAATATCACAAAGACATACATGCCATAGTGTATTTTTATTTCACATCTGTAGTAAATGCTGACAAAACTGAAATAGAACCTCAAAGAGGTCACAATAGCCTGGTCTGCCCTGTCTCCCTTCACCCTACTGGTTAAAATCATGTAAAATGTAAAAAACAGTTGCTAAAATCTGTAAGCACAGAGGAAACAGAGTGAAGACACTCTTCATGCAGGTTAGCTGGGCAAAGCAGCTGAAGCACATGGAACAGGGAAATACAGCATGGCTGAAACCTTTATCATCTCCTCTGGAAGCTGCACTAAGTTGAACATTTAAACTGAGCACTCAACTGCTGGAGAAGCAACAAGCCCCTTTTTTTTTTTCCCAGGAATACCATCCCTCTGTTCACTCCCATGCTCCAGTTAACAAGATCCTAGGGACACATCACTGTCCTGGTTTGGGGTAGAACAGCACTAATTCTGTTCAGTGATTTTGCTTTTCAGCTAAAGCTCTAACTGCACTCTCTGAAGCTAGCAGCAGATTTTCACAGGCAGTGTCTGCTGCTAGCAGTGATAATGCTCCAAGGACTGGTGAGCAGACCAAGGTCACTGCCAGATCCTGCTGGCCACACGGAGGGGGCAGAAAATAAAAGTGGCATCTGCAGGGAGGAGTGGACAGGAGACCCTGAATTGACCACTGGAGTGTTCCATCCCATATCCACCATATTCAGAATAAAGCTGAGGGATCATGAGGGGCCCCCTTCTCTCTTTTGCTGCTTCTTCAACGGCTGGCATCCGAGGAGGATCCATCCACTCTGCCTTTGATCCTGAGCCCTGTGTTCCTGAACTGAGTTCCAGAATGCAGCTCTGCACCCAGCTGCCATCTGCTGCCAAGTCCAGCCTGGGACCCTTCCCCAGGGCCTGGTTCCCAGCATTGGGGTGACAGTGACATATTGCCATCGGGGGGAGTTGGGTTCAATACTGGTTTTGTATATATTTGTAGATATTCAATTTTATTGCTATTTTCATTAAAGCTGTTTTACTTTTCTTATTGGTAAGTCTCTTGCCCTTATTCCCTTTCTCTTCCCCTTTTTTTGTGGGGGAGTGGGGTTAGCAGACAGCATCTGTTCCAGGTCTGGGGGCAGCCCTGACCCATGACAACCACACAGGGGCAAAAACTGAGACAGAGAAATTACATTCTGTTACTGATACGAGGCAGGGTGTGCTTCAAAACCCCAGGCTGTGGAAGAAATGCTCTCCCCACAGCCCAGCATGGGATCAGGCCTCCAAGCTCAGCTCCTGGGAAGTGCTGGGGGGCAAAGCAAGCCAGCAGCAGCTGGTGACAAGGGTCCCTCAGCCTCCCCCCTGGAGCGGGGCCACACGCGGCTCCTGGTGTGGGGAAACCTCTCACCCTGGGAGAAATCAGAACCCAGAGCTTGGCAAACAGGATAAGTGAATAAGGAGTGCAGGTCTACACACTACTCAGCAATAGTTCTTTAAAATTCAGCTGGTTTTGCTGTTGTTTTTGTGACACACACGCTCCCTTGGACACGTTAACTTAAACCCACAAGCCTGGTGTAATTCAGTTCTGGTATCACCATCCAAAGAAACCAGCACCCACGCAGAGCATCCTGCTTTCAGACACACCAAACAGCCAGATCGAGTGCTGTGAAAGGCTCTCACTGGCTCCAGACCTGTGACTCAAACCCCAGTAACACACAGAAGACAAAGGATGCTCTCCAAGGGCAGCTGCTGCTCCCTTATCCCAGCAGTGACTCACCCACCCTCCTGCCCGAGCCCTCTGTCAAGCTGATGGAAACAAACACAAACCAAACTCTCCAGAAGCAGTTTTATTCCATGTAGTGGAGAACGACTACAACTGGCAGATTGATTCCTCCATGCTATTTAACCACTGAAAACCCAAGCTGTGAAGTTTCAAAGACCTTTGAAAGCACCACAACAGGAGGACCTGTCTCCACAGCAGGCAGAGGAACCTTCAGCCTCCCACTGCCTCCAAGAAGAGGAGAAGCTCCACACTGGGCAGAGGCCCATGGGGTTGAGAAAGAAACTTCTTTGTGTTTGAACTATTACTAATCCATCGTTAGAGCATCAGATATGTACCTGTGCCTGGTATATTCTTAAAAATCCAAGAGAAACCAGAAACAGAGTCTGCTTAGCCTGCCAGAGCAGCATTCAAGTCACAGAACCAGTTGAGGAAAGTCCCCAGTGCTGGCAGCCAACGGATTTATAACAGAACAATGGGTACACAGACAGGAGCTAAAGCTGATGCTTTAGACAGATTCTTGGAAGGCTCTTATACAGCAAGGGAGTTACTTTCACCAAGACAAAAGCTCCACCATTAAACATGAACCTTCTGAATGCACAGTTACTCACTAGAAAATGTACAGGAAAAACAGGCAGAGAAAATAATTAAGCATTTGAATCAGTAATAACACAAGGTAGAAAAAAATAAACTCTTCAGTCCCTAAAGGTATATCAGCTTATAAATTGCCATTCACAGCATCTGCTGGAGTCATTATTTGTGAACATCCTTCAGCAATGTTGGAAGATGTTTCTCTCATGAGTGAATGCTCAGGAAACGAGCAGGAGCCTCCCCAACAAATCTGCAACCTGCTAAAGCAGGAACGCTCCATCTGCTCCATGGGCAGCACCTAGAGACCCACTGCTGGACCCACACCACCTCGAGTCCCTGTTGCCTTTCAGAGGGCATTTACAGCAGGTTGCCCGTGGGCAGCTACGGGACATCACTGCCCCAGCCCAGGGTACAGGGACCTGCGCTGGTGATCGGCACCGGCCGCTCTAGCCTGGGCCACACGTCACATAACCTCCATCCCATAACGTGTAGCTGACTGAGGAGAGATGGAAGATATACCTATGAGCTTTGCTCCTATTTAGTATTTCAACAAAACCCCAAAAGAGATGAAAAGTCAGAATTGTCCCTTTTAGAGAGCTCAATGAGCAAATGAATATTTCAAAACAAAAAATTCGCTAAATGGGACTAAGTCTGTTGTTTATGAACTACATTCTGAAGAACAAGCTCATTCCAATACTATGTCAAAGAGCTAAAGTTTGGAGCAGTATTAAGAATACACGGGCCATGAAACTGATTTCAAATGTGACCCTGTGGCAGCTCCACCAACAGAAGCATTTGCTCCAACAGAAGGCAAAACCAGCGGTCAGTATTCAGACCGACAGTTTGAAAATTCCCATGAAAGTCAGATCGTATTCCAGACCAACACAGAATCCCCTCTAACGGCTTAAACGAGCTCTGAATCAGAATCTTTTCTTCTGTGGAATTATAACTGTTATACTAAAGATGAAAGATGCCAAAAAAGGGCTGTAATTTCTGTGGCGATGCGGCCGGCGGTAGGGAGCGCGTCTGGCGCGCGTCCAACGCCAGGCTTGACTCTACCTAGCAACCAACCCAAGCCCTACTCAGAATAAAGCCTGGAGAGAAACAGCAGAAACCCACAGATACTTCCAACAAACCCTTTTACAGAAAATTGAAGCTCTTGGCACGCAAGGCAGTTTTACAGCATGAAGCAAAATCCTGATTTCTAGCAGGATGCGAATAGGAAATACCCATTTCCTTACGTGATCCTCTCCCTGCAGGAGGGGACACCAGTACCAGGCTTCCAGCAAAAAATGATCCTCTTTACTACCACAGAAGCTTCAGCATTATAAACTTCCCCAAAATATTAACAGATGATTACTTCACAGCTTTGGTTTATAAAACAGTTCTAAATCTCTATTTGAACGGGTGACTGAACACGAACAGCCTTAAACACGTGCCAGAGGCCTGCACAGGTACAAGGTTCTGTACCCCTGGCTCAGAAACACAAGGCAGATTTGTCTGACAGACCCTGTCCTCAGGCTGGAGCCTGCACACAGGGAAAGCTCTCCATGGAGTGGGGAGAGGATGGAAGTGAGGGGAAAAAAAAGAAAGATTCCCTTTCAGAGGGCCCCTGGCCTCTGCTTGGACTCGGAGGCCCAGCCTGTGGAACTCGGAGAAAATCCTATCACAACCAAAAAATTAAGTCAATTCTGGATTAAAAAAACAGATAGGGAAGATTATACTTAAACGCTGGTTTCAATAATCAAGCCCCTTACTTGTGCCAGAAATCATGAATTTTTCCTGCTGCTGCAGCCTCGCTGGGTGGCATTACATTATTTATGAGTAACGCAATCCACATTTTTTAAACATTCCTACTCGCAGTTTAGGCTCTTTTAGAAAAAGGGTTTCAGACAATAAGTCATGTTAAAACTCATCAAAAGCCAACATCCTGACGCCACGCTCAGCAGCAGCCAACTGCACAAGTAAATACTAGCGTGCTAACTGGTTCTATCCCGAGGAAGTCACTGAAAACACAGTGAAGTATTTTGGAAGTACTTGGGTTTTGGAAACATTTACAAGATCATCAGTGCTTCTGAACCATTAAAAAACAAAACCGTGAAGCAGTTTAAGCTCAAAAAAGCAGCTTATAGGCACACTGTTAAGCTAATATCTAACTAGGAGAGGAGGAGACCATACCCCCCCGAAGGCAGCACGATTCTTCCCTTGGAGGTATTTCCACAGCCCAAAACCAGAACAGCAAAATGATGCAACCTTCACTGTCATGTTCTGCCACCAAAGGAAACCTCTACCAACGTCTGCATTCGTGCTGAAACCTCACTGTGTAAGAGACAGTGCTGTTCTACAGGCACCCGTTTATCTTCCTGTTTTATATTGAGTGTTTTGAACACTACAAAATTCCTTCCCCACACTCAGCAGCTCCGGATCGCTGCTGGGAGGAGCCAGATGTGCTGAGAGCTGCCTGTCGAGGCTGCACCTCTACGACTGAGCAGCTCCCTCTTCCCAGTTCACTGCCTGAAAAACATCCAAGATCTGAGACCCACGGTCCTATCACTGACTTTGGAACCACGCTCCCAGGAAGCCCCTTGCAGAACAAAATCCACCTTCACTGCTGAGGAATTAAAGCTGTGAGGATGAAACAATTTGGGAGGTTCATGTGGTGAGTCAAACAGTTCCCACTGCGACTCCAGAGGAAAAAGTCTGTTGTACCTCACGTCACACGTGTCCTGGGACAGAGCAACTTTTGAAGGCACTTATGATTCATTCCCTTCCCTCCTCTACCCCACCCACAAAAATGTAACTTTGAAAAGTCCTCCTGATTCACCGCTCATCACACAGAGAGAGAAAAACAAACTCCCAGTGCTCCAGCTGCCCGTAGTTTGCTTAGAAAAGCAAAGAGCAGATAGAGTTGTCTGCAGCCCTCCATTAAAAACAGACTACCGAGCAAAAAGCAACAATCTGACACTTTGAGCACAAAAAGCTGTAACTCTGAAGGGACTACTCACGTCCTGTAAAAGGAGACAGGCAGCAGTCTGCTCTGGTGTGGTGACAACACCCAGCACTGCTCAGTACCCCTGCCCCTGGAAGCTCACTCAGCACCCTCCAGGTGGGTGATGCTGAATCCCACCCGGTACCAAGAGCTGCTTTCAGCCCCTTGCTGTTTCACAGGGAGCTCCCCACCACTTCTCCCCAGTTCCCTCCCTTACACCAGGACCTGTGTGCCCAGCTCCACGCTCCCCTCTACACCACGCTGCAGCTGCGTGGGCCAGCAGAGGCACCTCCGGATTGCCCCTCACCCAGACGGGGAGACACCCCCAGCAGAGGTGGGGAGGAGCATCCCTGGAGGACCGCGGCGTGGAGCCCACCAGCGTTCTGCCCAGCCACAGCTCTGCTGAAACCCATTGATTTATAGCCTGACAACAGGTAAGCTCACATCAAAGAGAACCAAAACGGCTTCTGGGCCACTCTTGCAAATTTATTTCCTTTTGCAAGGCAGCTACAGCCGCGCCAGGTTACAGGCAGTTTATTTAGCACCTCTGGTTTAGGAACGCACCACCCGAATCCCACCGGATTGCCAAAACCGGCGTCTTGCTA